>NW_010264811.1:0-12407 GCF_000690775.1 Eurypyga helias
TTTGGCACAGCCCCCCCTCTCCAGCCTGCCAAGGTCTCTCTGGATAGCATCCCTTCCCTCCAGCATGTCAAAAGCACCACACAGCTTGGTGTCATCAGCAAACTTGCTGATGGTGCACTCAATCCCACCATCCCTGTTGCCGACAGAGATGTTAAACAACATTGGTCCCAATACCACTCCCTGAGGAACTCCACTTGTTGCTGGTGTCCACTTAGACACAGAGCTGTTAACCACAACTCTCTGAGTTGCTCATGGTTAGCATCAAGCCAGCTCTTTATCAAGCCATTTTTTTATCCATCGTGCAGTCCATCCATCAAATCCACGTCTCTCCAGTTTCGAGACAAGGATGTCATGCGGGATGGTGTCAAACCCTTTGCACAAGTCCAGGTAGATGACAGCGGTTGTCATCAACCTAACCCAAGCCCTTCCTTTATCAAACAAGGTTGTGATCCCACCAGATACATCAGACATGATCCACCTTTGTTGAAGCCATGTTGGCTCTCATCAATCACCTCCTTGTTTTTCATGTACATTTGCATGGTTTCCAGGAGGATCTGCTCCATGATCTTGCCAGGCACAGAGGTGAGACTGACTGGTCTGTAGTTTCCCAGGTCCCCCTTTTTTTTTCCTTTTTAAAAATGGGGGTTATGTTTCCCCTTTTCCAGTCAGTGGGAACTTCACCAGACAGCCACTTCTCAAATATGATGGATAGAGGTTTCTCAGCCTCATCTGCCAGTTCTTTCAGGACCCACAGATGTATTCCATCAGGTCCCATGGACTTGTGCCCCTTCAGCTTCCTCAGGTGTTACAGAACCTGATCCTCGCTGACCATGGGTGGCTCTGCATTCTCCCAGTCCCTGCATTTGTCTTCTGTAACTCTGGGGGTATGGCTTGCGCCCTTAACAGTGAAGACTGAGGCAAAAAAAGTATTGAGTACCTTGGCCTTCTCCATACCCTGGGAAACTAGCTCTCCCATTTCCTTCCACAGAGGGCCCACATATTCCCTGATCTTCTTTTTATCTCCTATGTACCTATAGAAGCCCTTCTTGTTGGCCTTGATGTCCCTGGCCAAGTTCAATTCTGTCAGGGCTTTGGCTTTACTAACTAGATCCCTTACTTGTTGGATAAGTTCCTCGTAATCCTCCCAGGCTCCCTGTCTCTGCTTCTACCCAGGGCTTCCCTTCAGGGCTTCATCTCATGGATCCTCACCAATCAGTTCCCTGAATAGGCCAAAGTCTCCTCTCCTGAAGTCCAGGGTAGCGAGCTTGCTCTGCAACCTCCTCTCCTTCTTAAGGATCTCTAACTCCACCATTTCATGGTCACTTCAGCCAAGGCTGCCCTTGAACTTCATATCCCCTACCAGCCCCTCCCTGTTGGTGAGAACAAGGTCCAGCATGGCACCCCTCCTCACTGGCTCCTCTATCATGTGGAGAAGAAAGTTGTCAACAGGGCATTCCAGGAAATTCCTGGCTTTCTTTTTCCTGGCTTGCTTGTGCCCTGCCTTGTTGTCCCTCCAAAAGATATCAGGGTGGTTGAAGGCCCCCATGAGGACCAGGGTTTGTGAACATGAGGCTGTTACTATCTGCCTGTAGATGGCTTCATCCATTCATTCATCCTGACCAGGTGGCCTGTAGCAAACCACTACTACTGTATCACCTCTTCCTGCCCTCCCTTTAATCCTGACCCATAAGCTCTCAGTCAGCTACTCATCCATCCCCAGGTGGAGTTCCACACACTCCAGTGGGTCTGTACATTAGAGAGCAAAACCTCCTCCATGTCTTCCCTGCCTGTTCATCTTAAAGAGCCTGTATCCCTCCATTCTGACACTCCAGTCACAAGAGTCACCCCACCATGTCTCCACAATGCCAATGAGGTCATAGACCCTCATGTGTGCACACACCTCTGGCTACTCTTGTCTATCTCCCATGTTATTTTTCTTGCTTTAGCAATTTCTTTCCATAAGCTAATGGCATAAGTAAATTCAGAATTATTACTTCACACACATCATTAAGAATCAGGACCATCTCAACCATATGTAATTAGCATATATGCATGTGAAGAGGACTTTCTTCACTTGCACAGGTCAGTCACAGGAGTATGATGAGCCTGACATCAGACGTACCAAAAATATAGACCTGTACTTAGGGGTGCACTAAGTGCAGGGATTCATGGGAAGAGTAACTACAACTTTCTTACAAACTTAACCAAACAACATGGCTTCTAGAAAAAACAGCAGGTAAA
Organism: Eurypyga helias; assembly: GCF_000690775.1. Taxonomy (NCBI): domain Eukaryota; kingdom Metazoa; phylum Chordata; class Aves; order Eurypygiformes; family Eurypygidae; genus Eurypyga; species Eurypyga helias. Next base: position 2,242 of record NW_010264811.1, read on the forward strand.
AACCATTCTGATCGATCTGTAAATCAACTTGCCTCCTTTGTGCTTGAATCAAAAAAAGACCAAACTAACTTAACTGTTAAGTATATTGAGAAGAAATTAGACGAGCAAGACATTTACTCCTTAAAGGCAAGAGCTAAAAGTCTGTAAATTATAAACCTCGGGGGACAGATAGTATCTGATTCTGCATTAATAGACCTAGTTTATTTCAGCAGCCTTGCCACCTTTAATAGGAATTTTCTTTGTGTAAATAAGATTGCTTGCATTAGGCTGACTTTTCAAAGGAGCCTAAATAATGCAGGGATACAAAACCTACTGGCTAAGATTCACATATAAATTAATTTTTCTTTCTACTGCAAGGACAGTCTGTAGTCTTTTAGGATAAATAAGAATAAAATCCTTAAGCTTTCACTGGGAGAAAGAGTAACTTTGAAAATCCAAACCAGAGTTCTCAAGAGGAGAACATAGCATAAATAATAACATGTTACTTTGACAGAGCTTTTTCATCCACCAAACGCTTGGAATCCTATACTCTATAAAAGAAGTACTGAATAAGGGTATGGGCACATTAGGATTAGAATAATCCAGGCAGATTATTTATAGACAACTGGAATTTCCATTAATTTCTATTTTTTAACAGTAATGCATGTATCTGTATTTCATACTTAGGTAAAGTGCTCAGTTCATATGATTAATATGGATCTCCACTATGCACCTAAATAATTAACGGGTTGAGTTTCAGCTTGAGGCTTATAGTTGCAGCGTACTCAGAAAACATACATTTATTCAACACTTCTTTCTTAATTCATCATAAAGTACAGATTGTTACTGTGGCTGACTTGGTAGGAAACATTTTAGCTAATGAAATACAAAGGTTTTATAGAGTATTCTTAATTTGGTTTTTTTTAGAACCAAAATAGTTCTGAAAATCCATTAACATTTTTTTTTTTAATACAGTACAATAATTATAGCTGTGACTCATACAAATCAACCTTTCAGATATCTTGTCATAAAATAAAGGTCAAGTCACAGAAAATCTTAAAATACTTTCTTAAAGAATATAAATGGGTAACATTGTAATTATCATTACTTTTAGTTTTCAAAACACTTGGAACTTATCATTAAAGTTAATTTATGGTAACTGCTTTTGAAACTACAACCTTAAACTAGGTATACCATGTGTCTAATGCTATCCACGAGAAATGTTTACGCTTATATACTAAAATGTTTATGTCACTGATGTAATTTCATCAGTGGTTATCAATCAATAGTGTAAGTAAAGGTCTGCAGTTTTATATGCTGGTACCAACTTCCTATTTAGAATTACTCCAGTCTTATTTAAAATGAAAGAGAATACAGAAAGAAGTATCATAAATTTCAACTTTAATAATCTGTTCATCATCATTTAGCACTGAGAATAGATTACTTTCTTAACCAAGAAATTAGAGACAACCATACAAAACACCACAGACTCCGTCACTAGATATCTTTATCATATAATTACGTAGAAAAATTGTATTTAACTAGCTTGAATTTAGATGGCTGTTGCCACAGTTTAAATGAAAAAAAAGGCAAAGGAATGTTGATAAATCCATCTGCTACCACAGCTTTTTAAGGTTTTCAGGTTTTGTTCATGTTTATGTTCGAAAGATAAGAGCTACACAGAACTAAAACTATTCTTTGATGTTGGTTTGACTGAATAGAAAAGAAAATTAGTGGCAACAGTGTAAGTGGAGCCCTTGGGTGAACTAGTATATAACACAAAATAATTTTGTCTAAAAATTAATCAATGTATGAGGTTTGGCACACAGGTCATTTTAGAGGCAATAAATGTGTCATTGCCATGTCTATATTCCCATCAGATTACTGTGCCAATAAAGTCTTCTTATATTACTTTTAGGGAGTATAATTTAAATGAGTGCCTTCAACTAAATTAATCCTTACTTATTTTCTGTAATTTCCTCATAGATTTTAACACAAATATACATATATCACAGGGTGAAGCAACATTTTGAGTCAGGTACTTGAAAACATAAGCAAAATGATTGTATTTTTGAAAGTGTCTCATTAAAATACATTTACCAAAAGAAAAGCATGGAGAGATCAAACTCAGAGGTAAGTGAACGGTATAATTTCCCCTCCTTCATTGCCTAAGGACTCTGTTTTTCAGTTTAGATGAAGATGATCTGAACTATGCCGTACCAGATGGCTGGATGGTATTAAGGGTCTTTTCCATCTTAAATGATTCTATGATTCTAAGGCTTCAGCTCTGAAACTGCACAGTTAAATTTGGTGGGTTGAAAGGAATGGTGATGTGGACACTGATATCTGGATCAAGAATCACATTATCATTTTTAAATGTTGTTGACAAGACAGTTTTCTGCAGCTCATAGGTATAATCACATATAAAGTTCTGGGAGAGGGTAAGGAGCCCAAAATCATAGACTCTTTTTCAAGTGTAAGAGACAAAACCAATGGCCGAGGAGAACGCTGACTGCAGAATTACATACTTTTGATTCTCACACAGACTGACTACATAATGAAGTTTCATGAGTTTTACCCATTGGATACACAGTGCAGTCAGAAGTTGCTCAGTTATGCAATATATCTGGCTTTATTGTAACTTCTGAAAATGTTGATGAAAGCCAGTTATGTGTTAAAACACATATGTAAAAATGGTGCACGCAACACATTCAGAGGCCTGAAAACAAATGCTATCCTGCCCTACAGCAGAAGAGGATAATGACAACCAGTTAGCTCACTGAAGCATGCAGCATAGCCTGCATTCTGGGTGCACTCTTCAGGAGAATAGCTGATGTCCTGCTACTAGCGTAAAATATGTCATCTCAGTTATGTTTCATTTGTTTTCACAGATGTCCCATTACTTGTGCTACTGAAGTGTTCTACCTTTTGAAGGCCATCAACAGTCAAGCACTGAAGCCCAGGGTATACTCAATAATTTACCACTTGGTATTTCTGCAAAATCCACATTCCTAATACATGCAAAGATCACATTTTTTTCAAAGTGGATTTCATCAAAGATCTACCCCATTTTACAAATAAACCATAAATGTCATCCCTATCAATGACAGCTTAAAGACTATGTAAATTAAACCTATACAAGTTTTCTATTGCAGAATAAGTACTAATGAATTAACACCAACCTGTGCTGTGCTGTTGTTGTATAAAAAATGAAAGAAATGAAAACATGAATGTGATTATTATTGCACAATCATGCTTCAGTAAGACTAGTACTGGAGCGCATGATAATCCTTTCTATGCCGAAAAGTAGTGCAAGCAACCTTTATGAGATCTAAATTTTAGTAATTTGCAGCACTGCAATTCTTCCTTTTTTTGTTTTTTTTTTCTTCCCTAGTGCAATTCAAGTGGGTTCAGAGTGTCCTTTCAGAAACATCATTGCTTCTGGTTTAAATCATTCAGAGGCTAGCAGTCAGAAGAAATACAAGGCAACAGACAAAATTTCTTATTTCGTGGGTGTCAGAGACTGAAGGTGGAATCTTCAGCACACATTTCTCTCTGAAACTTCTTGTTAAGCAATTACATAAGCACTACCATTGTTGTCACATTAACAATTTATTATTGAATTCTCAGAATTAAGAAGATTCATTTGTCAAGATACTGCACAGTCAGAAGGATTAAAGGAGGTTTAAAAAGACTATTCTACTCAGGGGATAGGAACCATATACTTATTTTCAGCACCTTAGTCTTTCAAAAGAAGTTATCATTCTTTAGGATAGCTTAAAAATGGGGTTGAAACTTGCTTTTGAACCAGGAGCAGTATATAATCTATTTACTGAGGAGACACTAGGTATTTGGAGTTGGATCCGTTAGTGCAGTCACTAAAAAGATAGCAATGGCACACAGTGGGATCTTCTGCCTTATCTGTTTCATACATACTTTCATAGAATCATAGAATCTTTTAGGTTGGAAAAGACCCTTAAGATCATCAAGTCCAACCATAAGCCTAGCACTGTCAACTCAACCACTAAACCATGTCCCTAACCACCACAATTCAAAACCTCCAGTGGTGGTGGCTCAAGCACTTCCTGGGCAACCCATTCCAATGCCTGACAGCCCTTTCAGTGATGAAATTTTCCCTAATGTCCAATCTAAACCTCCCCTGGCACAAATCTTTGAATAGAAAGAGCTTGTGATGTCTTCAATCATTTTGCTCAGTCCTTTAAAAGTCAACGCAAATGAGTACATTAGTATTATTGATAATACCAGACATCTCCAATAAAACTTGCTCTAACAAGCTTTGAAGTAACTTAAATGGAGGCCAGGATTTCACCTCTGTCTGCAAGGTACATTTCAGTTCATTCTATTGTATCTCACTCTGATGCCTTGTCATCAGAAATGATAATATTGTCCAGCTTTTCAGCCAAAAGTATGAATCAATTACGCAATCTTTCTTATTTTCCTACACAGTTTTTCAGTACTATAGTATTTAAAAAACTTTGTTCATTAGTATGAATATTGAACATTTCTAACCCTTCCATACTGAAATTTAAGGGCATATATATGCAGAAAATCTTCAAGGAATTAAGAAATCAATAACACGTTTAATAAACCCCAGAAGAAAAAATCTCCACCAGTTGTTCACCAGGAAGACAAAATCAGCCAAGGTGATAGATGAAGATAATTTATAGAGTAAATAAGGTTAACCTTCTGGTTTTGTGCACTTCTAACCAATGAAAAAATAGGAAATGTTACAAGTAAGCTATAGGAAATATATTTATAATGACAGGAACACCAGTTTCATGTCTTTACAAAAGAAGCCTGTGCACACCCAGGCTCAAGACAAAGGACAGAAGAAGCCTGTGTGAACTCAAACTTAAGATAAGAAAGAATATCGAAACTACATGATCCCTTGAACATGTCAAACCACCTGAATATCTGGAGCATCTAAACAACATGAATATCCTGAATGTGTCAAATGAACATCATGAATGCCTTAGGAAGATCGGGAAGTCTGTACCTCAGTACCTCAGCCAATGGGGAAAGGAGGAAGGTTTCTTGCTTTTGGGAAAAGTAGGATAAAAGGGGGCTGCATCCCTCTGTAGGTTGAGAGACTCCACAGGAATACGTCCTGTGGACTCTCCCTTTATTCCAATAAAGTTTTACTATTATTTTTTTACAAGACTCCTCTGTGTCCTTTGGGGACATTGAATCCTGGTAGCATGATTTTCCATACAAATGGAGGCTTACACCTTCCAAAGACAGTGGGCAATGGATGGGACTGAGAGCTTGCCTCACTAACATTTAGTTGATCAGCTCCCCTTTGATGTCCGCCAGCCCTGGATGACTGATTGGGTACCTGTGACTGTTTGGAGACAGATGAGTAACAGACCAGGGGGGTCCGTGAGGGCTGACCAGAGGTAAAAGGCTAAGAAAATATGTGGGAAACTCATTCAGTGACTCATTTGGTAACTATGCGGAGCTGCTTGATACAGCCGTACATTAGAGGATGGAAAAAGAACAAGCCAAGGACATTGAGTGATAAACAAGCTAGTTAAGGAGGATGTGACACTGATAAAAGGAAGCTCTCAGAGCTGAAAGAATCAGTAACAGTTTGCGTGAGATCAACGTGTGGCCGAGACAAAGTAACCTATCATAAACTAATAAGATATGTGTGTAACCAATTAGAACTTAGTAAGATACGTGCGTTAGCAGAGTTCATTAAGCTATATTTACCCTGTGCTGTTTCAATCGCACATCTGCTTTGGAGTCCGTGCCATCATTCCCTCAAAAATAGGCATTGGGCATAGAAACCTATTTGCTATAAGGGAGGATGTTCCCTTGCAGGTTTTGGTAACAGGCAGTAGGCCTGAAAATAAAGGCCAGGTTCTTAGGGACACCCAAGGAAGGTGAAAAGAACCACACCAGACAGTAACCCAGAGACCGTGGTCCTACAGGCTGGTCACTCTGCTCATTTGGTGTAAGGGACAATGTTCTCTGGCAGGTTTGGTAACAGGCAGTGGGCCAAGAAACAAAGGTTCTGGTTTGCTGGTTGCCATCCCATCAGACGCAGCAAGAAGCTGTGCGGGGCTGGACTAAAGAGGTATTTTAGGAGCTTGAATCCCCTCTGGATAGTTATCTTGGAGGTCTGGATAACACCTGGGTTGAAAGGGATTCAAGTCTCCTTCTGGTCTGTGATCATTTGGTCTCTTGGAATTTACACTTTGCTGTACTGGAACATGATTATCGCATCTTGATGTTTGCTCTGGTGTATAAATCTAGGTTCATTGTACTGATTTTTGTACCTTAATTGGATATCACCCAGGATTTAAGTCCAGCTGCCCCCAGCCCCTCTGATATCTGAGGACAAGCTGGAATGCAAGGGGGTTTACTTTCTGCCAAATATCTTAAACTATTGAATTTACAAATGGGAAATAATGAGAGTAAAGAGAAATGGAGAAATGGAGAAGGAAAGAGTCTGACAATACCATCAGACAGTCTGTTAGGTCAAATGCTTAAAAGCTGGGACGATCTTAGGACTCCCCCAGGGATAACTAAGGAAACAGTAGTAAAGTTTTTTCTGCGTATCTGGTAACTGATAAGTCTACCTGTCAGTTGGGGTGGAAAACTGAGTAAGATTGGGCTATAACGATCCTTAAGGTATTTGAGTCCTCTTCTGGTAGTCCCTTAAAGTGGAAGTTTAAGGGATGCATGAGTTTGTCTGGGGTTTAAATCCCCTTCTGGTGGAATTTTTGGGACCATGGATTCTGATGATAGAAATTTTGATAATTTCTGTTTCTTGCTTTGGATTTGTTTGCATGGTGTAACTGGTTAATATGTTTGATTAAGCAAGTGGTATACATTGTATACATTTGGTTGTTCCTGATATATATATATATATCTATGTTTGGATACACTGGGATATTGAAACATCAGGATTATGGTTTAAAACCTTCTTGAAGATGGCTATAGGGTCCTCTCAAGGAGGGGGAATTCTAAGAAAGTCACCTCTAGGAAGAATTTTGAATGATTGGAGACAAATTGATGGGCCTCCGGGTAGACCAGTTACTCAGGAGAATCTCATCAAGTATTGTAATCAGTAGTGGCCATTATACAAGTTGGAAGATGGAGAAAAATGGCCTGAGGGTGGAACTTTGAATTACAATACCATGTTGCAATTGATGTTGCTTTAAGATGTGAAAGAAAATGCAATGAAGTTATGTACTGTGATATGTTTTTCACTTTAAGAAACTGCCCTGAGTGGCAGAAAGAATGAGGCATTAACACCCCACCTAGTGACTCTTTTGTTCTGTCTCTAGAGTAGTATAGGCATGTTAATGAACAGGGGCATGAAACGGAAAGTTGCACTCAGCTTGTAGGGCAAAGGTGTTTGAAATGTGTGAATAAGGAGGACTTAATCAATGCTCTTAATGCTAAAATAGTGATTTAATATGGCGAATACGAGAGCACCCAGGCCTAAACCACAGATGTGCTCTGGTCTGGGGGCATGAAAATCCATTTTTGTGCTGCATATGCAGACCCCAACAAGCAAGGCAAGCCAGGGTAGCGTAGCCAGCAGCTTCAGCACTGACCATGAGGGCCACAATCTACAACCACAACCAGCTTTGTATCGCTGGAACCCTGGGAATAATGGCAAAATGTATACCACCCTGTTAATTCACTTGTGAGTACATTCTCAGAGCTTTTTTGAGGCATTTATTTTGTTAGCTATTGCTGTAAATATTACTTTAATGTTTGTTTGCAATGTAGACTTTCTTCTTTGGGTTCCCCAGAGCTGTGGGGAACGTGCTCAAACTCAGCCTGGGACACATTTTGGTTTTGTAAGATCAGTTACATTTAGATATGTTATGGTTAAAAGATGTTGTTAGCTAGCATATCTGTTGTGTGACATGTACTCTCACTGTTCCTTTTGATATCTTTCTCACATTATTATGAGGACTTCAGGAGCCGATACTGATATCAAATGGGACGTTTCAGATAAAATTATTAAAAAAAAAAAAGATCATATTTGTATTGCTGAGAGCTGCTTGGGGTCCTCTGGGGTCCGCGGCTGGGGCCACATGGGTTGGTGGTGGTCACTGACCAGAGTTCTATTTGAGGGGTGAGGTCCCTGACTGGGGACTGTTGTTGGGCTGGGAAGAGGGGCAATTTATTGCCCTGTTGCTCAAGGATACGTTGTGAAGGGGCCTTGAAACATGTTAAAATTGTGGTGTGGGCCAGAGTCCTTGCAACTGGGCATTGAGGGTTTTTTCGAGTCGGTGGTCTGTGGTGGTCATGAATGCAGCCCTTCACCTCAATTTAAAGACAAAATGCACATGACCAGAAAAGGATGGGATTAAGAAAATTAATTACAGGAATTGATATGTCTATGTATGAGAATCTGTTCACTGTGCATCATTATATCCTATATAAACAGCATGCTACATGAGCTAGGGGTGTGTTGTTGGTGAGACAACTCCTCTCCACACCTGGTTGTAATAAAGAATGCCTGCTTCTTAATACTGCATTAGTGTTGAGTTGATTTTTCATGATTTTCAGTGACAGTTTTGGTGACCCAGATGGGACACTGCCTCTGAATCTCAACGGATCAGTGGGATCACAAGACCTCCAGCCAGCACTGAGGGATTCTTGGGGAGAACCTCTGAATCCCAGATCGAAGAGCTTCAAGTAAGACCCCTGGGCATGCTTTAATTTTAAGAATTACAAATGCCTCTCTGTAAGTTGTGGTGAAAACCCTGCAGTATTGGGCTAAGGAAAGGCATCTAATAATGTTTGGTTGCCTGCCTGTAAGGTGAGACTAAAGCCCCACAGGGCTGGGCTATAAAGGTACCTAAGGGAAGGATGGGTTGTGGTAGACGGGTTTGAGACCCCTTTGGGAGGCTTGTGGGTTTGAGACCCACCCATTGGTATTGGTGATTTTGAGTTATGTGCTTTGTTCATTAGGTCACAATTTTTGGATTATGGTTTTTGGCTTTGTATATTGACACTGGTTCTTTTTACAAAAGGTATTTTATAAGATATGGGGAGTAATTTATCTACAGGGGAGGGTGTAAGAAATATATTTTAAGATTAGTCATGGAAACTACAAAGCAATGGATAAGACTGTTGCCCCTAGCTCTGGCCAGAATAAAGGCAAGGCTTAGAGGGGACATTAAGTTATCCCCTTTGAGTTGGTGTATGGAATACCCTACTCCATTGGTTCTCAACCCAGTAGAAAAGTGGAAATAAGTGATATGTAACTAAACCAATATGTCGAAAGAATACTGTGTCTTGTGAAATCTCTCTGACAGGAAGCTCAGCTGGCACAAACTCTTGCCCTGGATTTCCTGGTCCATAACATTCAACCTGGAGACTGGGTCCTCATTAAGTAGTGGGAGGAAGCTCCATTAGTGACGAGGTGGCAAGGGCCCTACCAAGTCCTGTTGACAACTGAAACAGCAGTCAAGACAGCCAAACACGGATGGACTCACCATACCCAAATCAAAGTCTCTAAGGCCCCTAACACATGGACCTCTGAGCTGGAAGAATCTGAAGGAAGGCTGAAACTGTCCCTCCTCAAGGACCAGTTGAAGCAATAACTTGCATGTCATCCTCATGGGAAGCTCTGAGGATGTACTCACAAGTGAAGAACTAATGATCGGTCTATAAAACTGGGGAGAGGTGACTTTGACACTGAATGGTGAAAGATGTTGTCTTTGGGAGTTATCCTAATAATTTTTTGCACTCAACAAGGGCAGAATCTGACCTGGGAAAATCTATTCTTAACCTTAGGGGAAGAAATTGTCAAAAATTTTAATTTGACCAACTGCTGGGTCTGTGGAAGTCCAGGAAACTCTGAAAAGTTTCCTCTATAACCAAGGAAAGGTATTTATTGCCTAAATAGAATCAATGGAGGAGGGGTGCCTGTAACAGTCCATACCAGAACTGGTTTTTGGACTGAGGAAGGGAGACCATGGCAACTCCACTTTCCAGGGAAAGGTATTTATTGCCTAAATAAAACCAATGGGGGAGGGATGCCTGTAGGAGAAAGTACCAGTGAATGGACACTGTCTCCTGGATATGATTGTGTCCATCAAGACTGTGCATCACTCAGTTGTTCTAAGCATCAAGGGAAATGTAATTAGACACATGTTCGGCTTTTCAGTAACAGTTGGGTAAAATGCTCATAT
>NW_010264812.1:0-7477 GCF_000690775.1 Eurypyga helias
TTTTTTTTTTTTTTCTTGCCCCACTGCAAAGGAGGGATGATCTCATTCTTTTGGAGCAGTATTTTCTGCAGTAGATGCTCCTCCACCGTGGACAACCTGCTGGCAAGCAGAATCGCCATGCAGCCACAGAAAGTATGGCATGCTGCAGACTCTGGTTTTGGGGAATGGGAGCAGGGGAGAGGGGTACAGCAGGCAGGGACCCCTCACTTGCGGGAGCCTCGCTTTAAAAGCAGGGTGAATTTTTGAGTGCCTGCGTTGGAGTAAGACTCAGGGTGGTGCCTGGTCCTGGGGACCATCCAGAGGGCTGTTCATGGCTGCACTTAGGAGCTGTTTGCATATAATCCCTAAGTAAATACACATCCTAGTAATCAGCTATAGATTTCCCTGCACTCCAGACTTAAGTGCTATTAATTATATCCCTCACTCAGAAGCCTCCAAGAACCATTAATTAGAAAGCAAGAGCTGATGCTTTGCTTGTCTGTGTGAAACTATTATGACCTGAGAGTGAAATATAAAGCCTCAAAAGAAACATGTTTTATGAAGGTCACCTTGGAAAACATCATAACAATCTGTCAGGAGAAGAGAATGCAGCACTCCAAGTGTGCGTTTCAGTGTGACATTATGCTTTAAGTAGTTGGAAATAGCGAAGAGAAGATGGATCAGATCACAAGGTTTATGCTTTTTCACCCAAAATTCCCTTTTATTCTGCAGTAAGTACATGTAAAGTAATCTTTTTGTCATCTCAGTGGAATGCAAGGAAAGCTAATATCAACAGAAACCCAACAGACAAGCATAATGTGGCCCTTGCTGGTATTTTTGAAGTGTAAAACACCCAGAGCCACCAGCTCTGCAGCAGGGAGAAGGTTTATGCACGGTAGTTAAATTGTCTGCGAGGGAAGGTGGAAACAGGCCGAAGAGGTGCAGTGGCTGTGCACGGCAGCAATACCCACCCTGGGTGGCTTCGGGCGAGAGGCTTCCCCGGATAAATGTGGTGTGCTGATGCACAGCAGCCTCAGCATCGAGGTTGGTTGTTCTTCTGGTTGAAGCATATCGTTATGAAAACAAAGCGGCAGGAGCGTTGGCTGTGGTTGTACGTGAAGCATCTTCCTCTTGTGGGAGGCCAGCATAAGCATAATGCCCGCTCACACCTCTGCCAGCGTTCGATTTTGAGGCTGTACGTAGTACCGTGCTAAAAGTTACCCACCTCCTTTTCCGGACTTCCATTTCCCGACGGGTGGCCACTTAATTCAGCTGTAAAGAGTACATGAATTCCATACAGCACCGCTTGGATCCCGCCATTACAGCGGCAGTAGAAACGTCGTGGCCAGAGACGCAGACAAGATGATACCACATGAAGGCAAAGCAGCAGCCGTGTTACTGTTGGCACAGGAAGCTGTCGGAGGGCCAGCTGTTCTCTCAACTTGCACACCCAGCAGCCTGAGTGCTTACCTGGGCTGGCTGTCAAATACCAGGTGTTTTCTGCCTGATCCAGTCTTGAGTCAGCATCAAGCTTTGCGTGCGTCGCGTTGTACGAGAGGAAAACGGGGCGTAACGGCTGGACGCGGTGTCCCGGGGCCTGGGATGAAAGAGTCGAGGTCCAGGACAATGCTGAGCTCCAACTAAGGATGGTATCAACTGAGGTCAACTACTTTTATGCCCAAAGCTGGGCTAAAATGGTGCTAATCCCTTGCCCCCAAAGCTGCAAAAGCAGCCAGACCCTCGTCAAGCAGAGTCGCGAAACGCGCCAAGTAATCTGCAGGCTGCTGTCAAACTGTCAGTCAGGAGGCGTGTACAATGGAAGCTGTTGCTCGAAATGCCATCCAAAGGGGAAACACGTGTTTCGGTGAGAAGAGACAGACAAAGAAGGGGGCGGCTGGGGAGTCGCAGCCGCAACGGCAGCAAGGAGCCGAGCCCTACACTCCGCCCCAGGAAAGAAGTTCGGGGGCCGTGCCCTTGTCTCACAGTTGGGTAACAGCTTTGCGTTTAACAAGCTGAAATAATTTTCCCAGCATTGAAGCCAGCTCTAAACATGCTCTGAAGGGAAGGTACAAAACCGAAGATACCAAGCAAAAAGCCCACTTCACGCTCAATTATTAGCAAAGGGTTGTAGCGTGTTATCCTGTTGCTGTAGCTGCTGCATAATAGAACTGCCCGGAGAGACACTCCAACCAGCAGCTCGAACGTGACCTCAAAGCTTAAGAGCTGCCTTTGTGTGATTTGGGTACCTCGGCTGTGTAGGTGGAAAGGCACTAATAACTTCTCCAGTAAGTAGTTATTTGAAAAAGGAAGGGGGTGATGGATGCTGGAAACGTTGGACTGAGCGTACGTGAGGCTGTGCCGTTTGCCGGGGGTCAGTCTCTACACGGAAGGACAGGTATGTGCGTGGATAAACCCAAACACCCCGTTTGTGTTAGCACCCAGGGCTGCTGCGAGCGACAACGCCGCAGTAACAGCTGCGTCACGGATTTCGCGCACGGTTCTCGGAGCTGCAGTCGGCCGCAGGCGTCGGGCTCTCAGCACTGCTATTGCTCTGCTTCAGGAACACCTTCCACGTCTGTCATGGTACCTACTACAGGTCTTTTACTAGGATGGCCCACCGAGAGAGGCCTAAAATTGGGGTATATGTGGGAAGAAACACCCCGTTTGTTCTCTGGGGTGTAAGACCGGGGGCGTTCTCTGGGTGATATCCCAAATCACTGGTGTGTAACACCTCGGCATTAGGTCGAGTCCCAGCGCGGGGTCGGGATGGAGGAGGATATACAAGAGATGATGGTTTTGAAAGAGCATTTGCAGGAGCTTATGTAAGAGATCATGTGCCCCAAAGGCTCTTGCATGAGATTATTATAGCAAAATTGATTTGAAGAGTGAGAAGCTGGATTTGATGACACGAGATGCCCTTTCTAATCCTTTGTTCCCGTGACTGGCGGTCAGCAGAGCTGCTGGGGACTGTGCTGTCTTGCTCAGGGACGTCAGAGGGGCGGCTTCACTTCGTGTTTGTTTATTGTAACAGGATCCTGACCTCCTTGGGAGGTGCTTTGTGAGTTAGGAATGAAAGGCACAATGTGAAAGGCAGGCACTAGTATTATTTGGAAGTGAACTTCATTGAAGAAGTAGATAATAAACAAATGCTCCTCTTCCTTACTCCGATATATAATTTTCAAGTAGTTGGGTGCAAGGATTTTCTCCTTTCTCTACCCCACAGGCTGTAACAGGAGCTGAAACGTGCTGGGAGCGCGTTTAATGCTGAACATTCTCTTTTGCTTATCGCTGTCAGTGTTTCCTGCTGGAAGACACTAATGAGCACCTAACTCGTTAGCAATAAGCAGCCTTACATTCTGTCTTACTAACAAAGATCAAAGATTCTGTTATATTTAACTATCTGTTACGTTTGATATTTCTCAGGTGACAAAGTGTTTGAAAAACATCCCGTGGCATGAGAAACTTCCCAGAAAGACAGACTTCCTGCTCCAGTTCTCCATCGCCCTGGAATGGCAGCTGGACAACTTCATTACATTCTGCAAACACGGGATTCTTCTGTGGAAAATGTTATTGGACCTTTGGATTTCAGCTAAGAGAACGAACTGCCTCGAGTCAAAATACTGCTCCGGCAGTAACTCCTGGTGTTCTGAATTGCATGCTTGGGAACAAATCTCTTAAATTGTCCCTTGGCCTAAACGAAAATAAAGTGGTAGCAAAATCAGGTAGGTACTGTGTTTAGGTGCATTACAAAGCATTTACTCCACGTTGTGCTTTCTGAGATTGGGTTATTGTGTGTGGGCTCCTGCATCATAGAAAAATTAGATCTTTGAGCAGTATGACAATTCATAAAATCCAAGGCTTTGTCACAGACTCAACAAGATAAACTTGGAGAGCTACTGCTTTGCCAGGTAAGGTAGGATATAACAAGAAACAAACCTTTCTCTGTTCCTTAATGTGTTGTCACAATGCTTTTAAGGTGATACAAACGACCTCTGCAAATCAGTGACTGTGGAAAGCTGCTAATGGGACAGTAGTCACCTTAGGGTTAGACCGGCACCAGTGCCCTGCTTGCAGCAACAAAACCACCCGTGTGGAACGCTTCCTTGGCCAGCAAGGCCGTGTTCAGAGCCCCACACAGAGAGAAACCTGCCGTGGGTTGGTGGTTGATTTCTAACGTTTAATAAATGAAAAAAAGTCAAACAACAGATAGAAGAGAGAAGAAATGGGTCTGCAAGATGTGTATGAAAAGAGCACCAGTAATCTTGTTTTACAGTCATGGGGAAGTGACAGCCGAAGCTTCCTGCATCCCCTGAACTCAAGATGGAAAATAAAACATGCCAGGTCTTTCAGTAAGAGGTGGGCCAGAGGGTGCAGAGTCTACCTGAAGGCCTGAGGTCCAACCAGAGCCTGGCAGTGCTTTGTGTGCCTGGCAGCTCAGGGTGGTCACGGTCCTGACAGGAATGCTCCGGAATAGTTTGTCCTAAAGGGCTGCAATCTGGCCTGAGAGGTAGGAGGATGCAGAGTGTATGAACTTGGATAATTTTCCCCAGGTCTCTCTCTGCTATATACTGCAGAGGAATTCAGTCCCCTGGTTTGGAGTCTCTGTGCTGGTCAAATATAAATAGAAACACTAGAGGACAATCACTGATGTTTTACTGTGGTGCTGTTAAATTATTGCTCCTGAAAAGCCAGTCTGATTCACAGATTTACCACGACCCAGTGTGACCACCAGTATTTCCCATTAGCTCTTCTAAAACCTGTGGAGATTTTAACGCTATGTCTTCTCCCACGCAGAGGAAAGGAAAAGTACGTTTTGATGGTGCCTGCACTTCTTAGAGCCTGAAGAAGGGCTAAAGAAACAGGGAATGAAGGTCAGGAGGCAAGGAGTGGCAGAAAAGGTGAGTAGTCAGGATGGTCAGAGATGTTGGCAAATGAGCCAACACACAGGGTTCCTTTTGCACTTCAGTATTTAAAGCAGCTGTGATTTCACATGGAAGACGGCGGTTGCGCTGCCAGGGAAGCGCTAAGAGGAAAACCAGAGCATCGGTTACATTTGCAAGGTATTTCCAAACCTGATGCTCAGTGGCTTCCTATTAAGTATGGAATATTCTGTATCTGTGATGAGCGGGCGCTGTGCCAGCCGCCTTGCATGGGGGCTGCTGCGCAGGTGAGTGCTGAGCGGCACGGAAGATCTCATTTGTGTAAATGAGGAGGCCGTTATCACAGCACTAAAGGTCCTGTTTTGAAAAAGAGCCTCCCGTGGCATTATGCACAAAACAACCTCTTTATGCAGCATGAAAATATTTATGTGCTTCTCTCCAGCTTAAAAAGGGAATTTGCAATAGATGAGGGACATGAGAAAGGATTGGAGTGAGAGCTAAGGAGAGATTAGAAAAGGCAGATCATGAGGTACATGACATCCTGCAGCAGTATGTGGAGTAAACCTCCTTTTTTTTAAGACCTGAGCTTTGAGGATGGTGTCTGGATCATTTGAACACTTCCTACAGACTTAATTTTCCGCAGGCAGGGCACTGGAAATGCAAGGATCCGCTGTGCTGGAGGCACCGACGGCCTCGGTGCCCAGCTTTGTCGTTCCCGCCCTCCGTCGCTTGCCCTCACCGGGGTTGTGCCAGGCCTTACCTTTGGGCTGGGTGGTGCTGCAGCGAGGTGAGCATGGACAGGCCGATGGCTGGGGACGTGCCACGTCAGCTCCTTGAAGTCCTCGCGCGGCATCTCGGAGTTGGCTCCACGCTGCCTGTAACCTCCCCGCGCACGTGCACACCACCCCGCGGGTATCAGGCTCTCTTACGATCCTGTGTTCAACTAACACAGTGTTTTGGTTTTAATTAACGTTGCAGAGAGTGGGAAACAACCGCCTGGCGTCTGTGGGAGCCTGCCGCGGCTGCGGACAACGTGTAAGATTAAGACATCCTCTTGCCGGGATGAGGCGAGTCAGGGTCAGCTCCTGGCCTGTGACAGCCCCCTGAAGGGTGGCTGGGGACTGAGATAGAAATACCTGAATGCACGTGGGACCTGGGGGTGATCTCACACCCTGCCTGTAAAGCGATAAAAATCATAATGCCCCGGGACCTAATCAAAAACTTCCAAGCCCAAACACACCCACAGTGACAGCCATGAAGGTACCGAGATCATTTCTGTCTGAGCTCTCGGCATCCTCTTACCCATCTCTCGCTGTCAGGGCGGTCGGTGGCTGCTGAAGGCCTTGTCTGATTCCAGCATCCGATTCCTAACGCACAGGCCAGCAGCGCTGGGAAGAAGCAAACGCTGCTGCTCATGTAAGCTGTCCTGCCTGTTGGCAGGGCTGTGAGTTTCGAAACGGAGTGATGTATTTCAGTTCTTGTGAAATTTCTGAATAATCAGCTCATCAAAAAATATCATGCAGAGTTCCCTTGTAGTCCTCTCCAACTTGCCACCTCTCCTGCCAATAGCTCCGTAGGGTGACCACAGCTTGGCAGAGCCCATTAGCAGAGCTCTGCACAATCACTCATGAATAGAGCTGGCTGGAAAATGCAATTTTTCTTCTTGGGGAAAAAAAAAAAATAGATTTGGTGGGGCAGGGGGATTTTTAGCTTGGCATTCCAGCATGAAGATTCTCTCACTGCTTCCTCCAGCACCCTCTTCTGCTTCTGGCCTCTGCCTCCCTTTCTCCTGCCTACCCCGTATTTTAGAAGGTGACTCCTGGAAAATAAAAATAAAATAAAAATCCCTCTCAAAGGGGCAGAGTCCTTGGACACGGATCTGCTGGCGAGCTCCTCCTGGCCCCCAGGACCTGGAGTCCTGCTGCAGGACCAGCACCAACCCGCTAGCACCTTCGCTGGAGTCACCTTGGACCTGTATGTTTTCTGCCGCTGCCCGGTTTCTTCTCTGGAGCTTCTCTAAGATACTCCCTTTCCCTGAGCAATGCGAAAACCTCCTGTTTAGGCCCCTGGGAGCTGGTGACCATGACTGTTGGTGGGGAGAAGGAAGGGCCTCGGGATAGATCTGACTAGCAGCACTGCAGAGACAGGAGCCGAGCAGCCAGGGGCAGCTGTCCCCTCTCGATCCAGGGCTGTCCTCCCTCTGCCTTCTTCCTCCTTTCGGACACGTGTTCCTCAGTGACAGGTGATCATTGCTTTGGCCGGGAAGAGCAGACTTCCTTGCTGTGTCCTCCAAGGATGCTCAGAGCTGAACGGCGGGGAGGCCGGGCTGGTCGCAGCCCGTGACAAGTGCTGCTGAGGCAGGCAGTGCGGGAATCAGTGGGCAGCACATTGGGGTTAAAGCCATGCCATGAAAGCCTTGCACAGCCAGGGCTTTAATTGTTTTCAGGGCTGTGGTAGCTGATGCAGTGTGGGCTTAGTTCTTGTGTGGCTGTGCCAACCCCTGTATGCACACACGGGACACAACTGCATCCGTCGGCGAGACATGGCTCCAGAGCAGTTTTCAGGCACAGCCTGTCCCTCTTTACTCCTGTCACCCCATCTATTTCTGCTCCGGGTTT
>NW_010264812.1:7687-40686 GCF_000690775.1 Eurypyga helias
TCGCATCTCCCACCTCCACACACCGGGGACACAGCGAAAAATCCACTTGACGGGTTTTTCCCAGCGTGCAGTTGCTGTGAGCCTCGTGGTCTGTACAAGCAGGGACTTGGGCACATCTGTCTGGTTTGGGGCACACACACGTGTCGTGGTTTAGCCTCGGCTGGCAATGAGGTACCACACATCTGCTCACTCACCTCCCGCCCTCCTCCAGCAGAGGAGGAGAATCAGAGGAAAAGACAAGGAGGTTTGTAGATGGAGATGAGAACTATTTAACAATTGAAGGTAAATGACTATTACAGTGATACTAATGATATTAACAATAATACTAAAAATAAATAGTTAAAAGAATAGTAAATAAAACATATGATACAATTGCTCACCATCCATTGGCCCACCGACTCACGAACGAACGAGCAAGCAAAGTTGCTGAGGAACCAGCAAAAGAGTTAGCAAAGGAATTATGGAGTTGAGTAGCTACTCCCAGCTTATGTGCTGCGCATGCCGTGCTATGGAATGAAATATTCCTTTGGTTAGCGTGGGCTGGCTGTCTGAACTGTGTGGGTCCCCTCACTGCACTTGTAGTGAGGAAGTAAGTTGGGAACACGGGCAGTATCCAAAGCTGGAAAAGCCCCTGAATCGGTGCAGCACTCCCCAGCACCAGCTAACAGGCCCCTTCTCAGGGCCAATCCACAACAGCCTCATACCAGCCACTGCAGAAAATCAACCCTGTCCGGATGAAAACCAGCACAGCACATCCGCAGGGTGTGTGGGAAGAGCTCCCGTGGGTACCTGCATGCTCTGAGCCACGCAGCGAGTTGGCAAAGCCCCTGTGGGTACCCCCAACCTGCACCCCGACTCTGCACGGCCTCTGGCAGCACCAGCCATTCCCAGAGAGCCCAGACCAGGGCAGGGACCAAACCTGGGCTCGCGAGGGGGTGGTTCAGTGCCAAGGGCTGCGCTCCCAGGCTTTACTGCTCCTTCAGCGCGTCTCAGAGAGACACACAGGCTACACACTTGAAAATCAAGATCATTAAGCAGGCAAATGTGTTTAAATGACAAACACGCGGTTGAAAAGCAGAGAAAGGTCACAAAATGCGAAATGAAAGCTGCTCCTCTGTTCTCCGCTCGGTCCCTGCCACAGAGGAGGATATATTAAGAAAAGTCAACCGTCATTTCAAGCACAGTGCCTTTTGTCCTGATACCGCAACATTAATATCATCCCCACATAATTTTGTGTATTTAATTTTACAATAGACTGTACCAGCGAGCGCTGCCTGTAAATATTTGAACACCAGCGTTCCTCTAGGATTATCTTATCAGGAGTAAAGATATTAAAATAGAAATCTTGTCATGTTACTGCCTTTATACTTTCAGCCTGAGAGTTGATTGACAGAAAATGAACTGCCTGAACTAGCTCTAAAGTGTCTTTTCACCGAGAGCTTTAATGCCAGAGGCTATAGAAAAAAAGGTAGCTAGTCATCGGGAGCTAATGCCTCGCTGTAGTTACGGAGCTTTTGTACTCAAGATTAAAAATACGAATCTACTAGGGGTATTTTTACAAGTGTAAAATGGTGTTGGTCTTTTTGTCTCTTTTTGCCATCTCTAATGAGCCTTAAAAAGAGCCTTCCCTTCTGTTCCTGCACTTGAATATTCCATGCAGCCTCACCGCAGCTCACAGGCACCGGCTGAAGTTTTGCAAGAGTAAGCTCTTGACTTATCTAACCTACAAAATTTCTTTTTGGTGATAAAACGGATTGCGAGGCAGGACTGAATGTTCCTGCCTAGCTTGGAATATCAAACTGCTATAGACAACTCAAGGTTTCTATTTATGGCCAGTTAAAGACACACGGGTGATGCTGTTTTATGTTACAAAATTGCCCTGAATTGTCGTGTCTGAAGAGCACCGTGCTGCAGATACACCGCTGGTCCCCGGGGGCTTACTCAGCCTGCGCTCCAGCACAAATCAATGAGAGTTTTTGCTGGAGTAAGGACCCAAAAGCCAATGCAGGGAAGTACCTAGGCATGAGTCAAACTTTAATCACAAGCTCGTGCTCCTTAGAAATCGATGAAGACAGAAGCTGGCTGGCGTGAGGGGGTGGTAAGGGGTGAGGGTGAAGGACCAGCGGCTCCCAGCATCCCGAGTAAGTCTGGCTTTGTCCTGTTCTGGGGGACAGGAGAGGGTGGGTAGGTCACTATTGGTCCCATCACAATGATGCACCGTAGCTACTTGGGCATTAAATCTCCCGAGACCTTCAAGGCAGTTTGTGGGGTCCAATGGGTGGTCCCCTTCCCATTTTCCCTGGGCTCTGGGTGATGAAGAGCTGGTCCTAACATTTCCCTTAGGGGAAAGATCAAGAACTGTGGTTTTGTTCAGCGTGCTCAATATATTCAATTAAAACATACCAGCGTATTCATCAGCTATTAACCGTCTTTGCAAAAGCTGTAATTAAACACATTACCTGTGAAGGGAAATCTTTCACGACAAACTGACGTGGTGGCTGAGGAGAGCAGGAACTTCCCAGGTCTCCGATGTGGGTTTGCTCTGTGTCTCCACATAGATCCCTCAGCTGCTGGGAGTTTTCCTTTCCCTGCTGCTGGAGCATGGATGGCTTCATGTCCAGCTGATGGCCGCTGATTTCCAGGTAGGTAGGACGTGTCAGCAGAAGGCGAGGGGCTGGCCAGATCCAGCTCCTACATGTCTCTTCCCTGGGCACGCAGAGGGCAAGCTGAGCCCGAGCGGTGCTGGGTGCTTGGCAGCCCTGGGGGAATAAAATCAGCCAGGCAGTTTTCTCAACCAGGCAATTCACTTGCAGAGATACCATTTACCAGGCTCCACCAGAGCCTCAGGGATAAGAAATGGAGAATGAAAGAGTCTGCTGCTCTGGAGATTTTGGCAAACTCAGTGGGTTTATCAGCTGGTGGCCTTCAAATCAGTGGGTTAAGAGGTAAAAGCCATGCACCCTGCTTTGAAAACATCCTCCAAAGAGCATGAAATGAAGAAAAGCCCCAACAAGGCAGCGTAGTGCAGAGCAGAGTAAGGAACTGAAGGAAGCAAGGAGTAATTACCTGAGCCAACTGTTGTAATTACACACACAGAGCAGACAAACGGTGATAACAATTGTTGGTGCTCTTAAGACGGAGAGCAGGGAGACGGAGATATGGCAGAAAATAGCACATATTAAAGAATTAGTATTCATTATGCTAAAGGAGGGGGTGGGTATTTACATTCGTCAGAAATCAGACGTGCAGAGAGATGGGTGGCAGCAAGGAGAAGCCTGGCAAAGAAAACCCAGAGCGTGGTTGGGACGGGTTCCCCTCTAGCTGTGAACAAGGGGGTGCTCAGCCAGGCTTCATGCCACCAGCTCTTCCAGAGAGACCTCTCTGGGCTGAGCAGCACGTGCTTTTCCTAGGAGCAACGTTCCCATCAGCCCATTCAGTCTCCTGTAGGTACCTCCCTGCGAAAATACAGTATCCGCCAGCCAGGTGACGTGTACCACGGAGGGTTGTACCCCGCACAGGCAATGGTGGTCTGCTCGTGGGCAGCCCCAGCACTGCTGCGTTACACCACGGCGTTGTGCAGCTGGAAGCATCCCACGGGAAGCTCTGCCTGCCTCGGGGCACAGGGCACTAGGAATCTCATGGCCACCATGGCTGATGAGCCGAGAGTGCTCCTGCTTGCCACAGGGCTTTGGGGGTGCAAGAGGGTTCCCCTTACCATGCTGTACCGGCTGGTTACAATCTCCTGTGTACTCACGGTATTCCAGATCCTTTCGCTGAAACGTGCCGAAGCTCCGGGCGGGTTTGTGCCACCATCCTCACTGGGTACCATCCGCAAACCCATGTTCCTCTGCTGCGGCCCTTAATGAAGGTACAGTGTGATCAAATAAAAGTTCAGCCCCGTCCTTGAAAAAACTTTCTGGGCCCTATTAGCCAGTTCCCCACCCATTTCCGAGATACTCAATTAATCCCCATCTTCTCCAGTGTGAGAGATTCAGAGATTCAGAGCACTGAGGCAGGAGGTTCACTGAAATCCCAGCGGAGAACTGTTGGATTTCCTTCATCTGCAAGAGCAGTTAGGGATTTCAGGTTAATTCTGCCTGGTAAATCATGTTGCATTTTATCCCATTTGCCTCCGTGGCTCTCTAAATGATCTTTCTCAGAAAACTGTCCCCAAGCTCCGAGTACGGACCCTGGTCATATAGCCAGCCCTTCGGCAGATGCACTACATTCGCCACCCTCCACATGCACGGGCCCACCCCTGGGCTGCTACACATGGTAAGCCCCCACCTGTGGGACCAGGGGCCAGATCCTTCAAGATTTCAGGTTGGAGACTACCCACCTGCTTTTAGCCCGCTCCTTGGGTGCCTAACCAACCCAACGCGATACGTAAATACCTAAAAATCATCCTGCTGCAAGTCCCCCTGGATGACTGGGAACCGTAAACCCTGGCTGGACACGGGCTGTTGGAGCTGGGATTTCATTTCTGCACATCTTAACCTCCGGTTTTGCATTCAGTCCCTTTGCCGTGCTCCAAATCTTCATCCTCATCCGGAAGCCAGGCAGTTCTCCTGCTTTGAGGAAAGGGCACATAACATGAGACTCACCCATGTGCCCCTGCCCTGTGCTACCAGCCAGCAGCCCTCCCGCCTCCTCGCCTTGGTCTTTCTCTTGCCCTGTGGCTGCAGGAGTTGTGCACGTGAACTGTCCTTCTCAAGCGAATCTCCGCTCCTCCTTTCCCTTCCCGACTTACTCTATGCAGCTTTGTTGCCAGGGCTTCCTTCCTCGTGCCACTCAGATTCTGCTAATACTTGGTCTTTCTAAGATGACAATATTTTCATCTAATTCTGCCTTCAGCTCCCTCCTAAAAGGTTTTTTTTTCCCCTTAAACTGGGAGGCACTTTCCGGAGCCGAAGCAGGAGGCCTGTCCCCACCTGCTCACCATGTGACGATGCAGATGGCCGGGCTGCACAGCTCCACGGGTGATCAAGCGCTTGGAAATTTCAAGCCAGAGATGTTAAAAAAACCAAAAATAAAGTCAAAAAAAGAGAAGAATTCTTTCCAGGGAGCACAAAATCAACACCACAACTTTGGATAAGTGCACGCAGGCAGAAATGTCACACGGCTTTAAGTCTGCACAGATGTTTGTGCCCCCGACAAACCGAGTTCTGCAGGTACTGCCCGCAGGCTCAGGCTCCTCCAGCAGCGCTCACGAGACCCCTGAGACCCGTCACCAGAAGGGAAGGGAATGCTGAATCCCAAACCTCTCCTTGGCATAAACCAGGCTGCACATAAACATCAGTTTCTGTGCTATAAAGACTGAACAGAGGGTTTCTAGTCAAATCCAGCAGCCGAGCATCCCTATCCATCCCTCGGTGTCCACTCCAAAGACCCAGCCATCACTGCCGTGGGGGAATAAATCCCATCCTTTCCCTAGAGAGCGGCATGAAGGGACAGAGAAAGAGGTACAAACCATTGGGCAGAAGCTCAAACCAAGATGCTGTGGACACTGAGTCATGCTTTGCTGGACGGGAGGGTCAGCAGCAGCTGCAGAGCCCACAGGGACCAGGATTCCCAGGCCCTCTGGGCAGGTGACCTTTCTGAGTAAACTTACGGACACATATATATACATTTATGTGCATTATATCTCTCATATAAATAAAGCATATAAAAGTCTTTTAGAAGGACTATATACGTGGATATTCATAATAATATGCATATATGAATAAACTATAGAAAATGAGTGTCATTAAGAAATATTAACATATACCATAACCATTAAATAGTATACATATTTTCATTCATACCATATATTATGCTAAGCATAATTGTATAATAATAACTATAAAGTAAGCTTTTATGCTGTTCACTATGTACATTTATATTCTCCAGACACACACCCACCGCCCAACCTTATGTTTCTCCCCGAGACCGTCGGAAGGAAAAGCTGCTCAGGTGGGACTCTCTGAGGCTGGACTGGCACGAACACTCCAGTGCAGAAAATCAGCAAGCCGTCACCCAGTATTACCTAAATTGTAGGAGAAAAGGAAAAATATTGCTCCCTGTCGTGCTGCAGAGGTTTATGCACATGAAATGCGCGTGCACGCAGCCAGGTGTAGCCAGATAGAAGTCCTGCAGTCCAGTACGCGTGCCATTCCCGCACGAGGAGTCCTTGCACAGCTCGAGCTGGGAGCCAGCGCCGGGTTGTGATGCTGAGTGAGAAGAGTGAGGGGGTGGGGGGCACAGGGCATCCCCCTGCCCTATGGGGCAGATGATTATATCCCCAGGCCTTGTGCCATGTGCAGACATCACATTTCACTTTTAAATCTGCTGGCTGCTGCTTTCAGGCCTGATGGGTCCCAGTCCCTTTCCCCCGTGCCAGCCCAGCCAGGAGAAGTGATGTCCATCTGTCCAGCCCCTGCACCCATCCCCCCTGCACCCATCCACTGCCACAGCCCCCCCCACCCCAACCCAGCCGGGAAGGAGGAGCTGTCACGCTGTGGCATTTCTCCTTTGGCAAAGGGATCCTGCGGAAGTAACACCAACCTCAGCGGACAGGGAGACCGTCACTGGACACAGAACGCACACACAAGCAGTAGGTGAGCTGGGGAGACAAGCCTGAGTGGGTAGTTGCAAGTTTTGGATGATTTCAAATCTTGTGGGTGAGCCTTTCTGGCTCCGTAGCGTAAAAGCACTCCCAGATGTGTTGCTAAAACACCCGGAAAAGTATTTCCCTTCTCTTTCCTGTCCCGTTACAGCTCCCCCAGACCTGCCCAGGCCAGCAGTATGGAGGCAAACATCTCACCATCCTCAGCCCCAGCAGCAGGAGGAGGGCAGGCAAGGGTTAAGTGGCAGCTTATTTACGAGTGACCAGGGCGCACAGAAACGTGGGAGATTTTCTTTTCTTTCCCCCCATTTTCCGTGGGTGACAGACACTTCACAGGTAGTTCTGCTGTCCCTGGGAGCGTCGCTGTGAAACGGAGAACTGGTGCATTTACAGGCTCAAGTTGTCCTCAAGGGCCAAATAGAGGGGGAAAAGGCAAAAACCCATAAAAAGCCAGCCCCATGAATGGTTTTAACCCCCATCACCGCCAGCCTGTTGGTGTGCCAGCTCTAATTCTGGCCGGTTGGCCCCACTGCGCTGCTGCAGCTCGAGCTGCTGCTGGACAATGCCGCATTCTGCTCAAACTATCCCTCACCCCCTTCGTTATATCCCGCACGTGGGGTTTTACAGGGAACAGATGCGAAGGCCTCACCTTGGGACAGATCCATTATGTCTACGGCATTAACTTCACGCCCGTACAGCCCCCGTTTTAATTACGCAGCCAGTGGGGGAGCCAGGGTAGTTTGCTGGCGGAGCAGTTGGTTTCATTAGCAATTCCCCAGACCTCGGCTGTCGGCAAGCACAGGCTGAGCTGCACTGCAGATACACCCCGTGGCAGAGCCCCCGCATCCCCTGACCCCCGGGCTGCGATGGCCAGCCCCGCAAACTCACTGAAAGACCAACTGCTTGTACAATCCGGGCTGATACTCACCTTAAACCAGGATTTTGGAGCAAAGACTTAATGGGAGATGACACAGGAAGGCAAAGGATATTGAGAGACGACTTGGACGTACGGCGCTGTAGTCGTTTGTCTGATCTCTGACCCCTGCCAGGGAAACATCACTGCGACGGGTCCCCACGGGCTGCCCCTCTCTGCTAGTAAAAGCCCTTTCGCCACACTCGGAGAAGGGGTTTGATCACAGCCCTCGCCGGGTGTAACAGGTGCCGAGGCACAAGCTAGCGTTTGGTTTTGTGGCTCTGTGTGACACATCTCCTCCTTGAACTGACAAAAGTAATGCCGTGACGTTTTGTTAGCTTCACAGGAACCATGAAAATTCCTCCAAGTCTTAACAGATCCAAAACTGGGCTCAAACTTTGCTTGTACTACTGTAAAACAGGGAAAGCTGCTCTAAAAGGGCCGTATTTTCTCTATCAAGCCCAAGCATCACAGCCAGGCAAGGAGCCTGTTTCTGCAGTTGTTCCTTCCCAAGGTGAACGGCAAGAAGGGCTGTTTTCCTGTTTTCCCCTTTACATCTTCTCCAGGTGGCAAACAGCTCCGTGGAACCCTTTCCCCACAGCCACCTTTCATTAGCCAGGCTGCCCTTCTCCCATCCCACAGCGCAGCCGCAGCGAGAAATCGTCACTATACATGTCAGGTGAAATTAAAATTGTCCCTGTAAGGTATTCTGTGACACACGCTAGCACCGGCTATATTAAATCCTATTAATTAATATTTAATTAATTCTTTTCCTTGCCTATAAACACAGAGTGCTGTGGCAGAGCACAGAGGCAATTATTATCTAGGATGCTCCAAGCAATTACAACTTTCAGAATTACAAAAAACTGCATATTTGTTAGGAACAGCATGACAAATCCGTCACTGTTAGAGCCGCTCTACCCAGACTAGAAATACCCTGAATAAACTGCAATAGGTCAACAATTTGCCAGAAATATCAGCTGAATCAGGAGCCCGAGGTTTCATCTCACTGGAACATTACTTATTATGTGCACAAAGAGCCCTACCTCAGCAGAACACTGCGCATTACTTACCGAAGGGCCAGCAAGGCACGGCTCGTGTTTCGTTAACTTCCAACTCATTCAAGCTTAATTCTGTGCTTAGTTATTTCTCATCGGCTTCCTGAAGTGGTAGGGAAGGGCACACGGCGGGACAGGCAACCTCTGCCTCCTGTAGGGCAGAAGACCTTTGCAGTGGCATCTGATGAAGCGTGGCAGCGGGCAAAACTCAGCTGCAGTGGCCAAATTTTGGCAAACACAGTGCTCACGACCCGTCAGTCACTTGCAAGGGATGCAGAAAGCACGACAGCACTGTTGCTGCTTCTTGGGAAAATGCTCTTCCAGGCAGCAGAGCTTTGGGGGGCTGCACGGTGTTGATCTTGCTGTGCGCTACCCCCATGGCTGGCACGGACCAAGGGGGACACAGTGGATTGGGGGAGAAGACAGTGAGCATCCAGGCTGTCTTATTCCTGCAGGATCCAGCACTGCTTAGTCCATGTGTGGTGTAAGTGGGTCAGTCAGGCTGGTGAATAACAACTAACCAGTTACTCACCACGTCTGCACCTCTGGAAGAGGCCACGATGCTTTTGGTCCCCATCCCTACCAGGGTGACAGCTGATGACAGCGGTGACTCTCAGTGGCCTTAGGAGACCTGTGAGGCAAAGCTCCCAAACATGAGCCTTGGTGGCCTTTTGAAAACTTCAGCTCTTTGTTTCCCAACTGAATGTGGAAGAGGGAAAAAACTACATTAAATACCCCTTTACTGAAGTTGTTATGCAGTGAGTCATTTGCTGCCTGACGGGAGATGGGCCCGCGTCCCCCTCTGCGCCGCAGTGGTTTGACTAATTACTTCTATCTGCTCCAGCAGAAGAGCAGCCTCCTCCAGCCTTTCTGCTGCCTGGGTCCTGTCTGTCAGCAGCAGAGAGATGGCAGTGATGGGAAACAACGTCCTTCTGGCTGGGAAACGGGGCACTGCGCCTGTTCCTCACCCCAGCTGGGTGGCAGATCCCAAAATCAAGAGCTCCCACTCCGTGAAAAACCCAAGCCTGAAAAGCTGTGGCTGGATATTTTGGGCTGGGCATGGGCATCTTCTCAGCGTGCCGTGGTTGCCTGTTTTGCAGGAGCCCATGTGTCTCTGGATGCCCCTTGGATGGTGGGGCGATAGTCCGTGGGGACAAGGACACTGCACGGCACAGCCACGGCAGTGCTGGCAGCGATGAGCGCCTCCCTGGGAATTAAGCACGGTGCAGACGGGTAGTTAGGCTCTGCTGTCAGGCTTCAAGGGAAGCAGTATTGAGTTTTAAGGTGGAATTTTCTTTCGGCTCGAAGCTGATGAGTTCTCCTTGAGGATTTGGGCACTGAACTGCCGTAGATCTCGCCCGAAAGCGTCGCCCAGTGGAGCTCGGCAGAGGGTGAGGACAGCACGCGGGTGTCCGTGGAGCTTCTTCCAGCACGTGCACAATGCTGCTGTCTCCTCGGAGCTGCTAAACAGGGCCTGGGACTTCCCCACCTGTTAATTAAAGATGAATGTTATTAAAGGAAATTAGAAGAAAAGGCAGCTGCATACACAAACTGATTATACTTTTACACTTGTTTAAAATCACAATTGTGATTTTTAATTACAGTGGATCAAACAAAATCTCCGCATTAATCCAGTGTAATCACGTGCAAACTGATTTGATAACAACATTGTATTTAATTGGCAGTAAGCTCAGTTAAATACAAATGAAAAGCGCTGACACATTCTGAAGACTAATTAATATGACAGGCTGGTAGCAAATGCGTTGTTTATTACTGCTTATTTCCAGTAGCTGGTTCAACACCGGTTTGTTGCCATGATCCCCAATGCTGCGTCCATCAATGCGTGATATTTGAAAGGAAAATTAAACATGATTTATTTTAAGCAGAAACAAAGTAGTTCAAAGATAATTAAATTATGCATTTCAAATACCAAGCTGCAGATAAAGAGCTTTAAAATACAGGATTTTTCTCTTTCCAACTGTAAGCCCCCTTGATATGTGCACATAATTCACATTAATGTGCCACATCAGTGATGAAACGCACTTTTCCCACACACACATTTCAATGCCGTTAACAAACAGTGATTTTTTCAGGGTCTGACACAACTGCCAGTGAAGTAAACGGAGTGATTACCCCCCGGACCCTGCCAAAGCCCAGCAAGCCATTGGAAGAATTTCCCTTGGCTCCAGTGGGCTCTCAATCGTATTCTAAGCTTTTCAGATCAGGGCCTGTTATCTTTTCTTATCCTTAGTAAGTACCTAGCAGAAACGGAGAACATTCATTCAGATAAAGTCTTTTAAATACAGTGTCCTGAAAGTTTGCTAAAGCTTTCCAGGGAGTTGCACACGTTAAAACCCTCCTACCTGACTGCACCCCCTTCCTCCGCTGGTTATGGACTGTAATGGCACAGATTTGTCACACCTTGTTACAGCCTTGGTCAATAGAATAATGGAATAATCAATCACCTATATTTTAGTGTGAGCCATAATAAATACAGTGCATAATAGTCAATCAGGTCTTCACCAAGGAAAAGTTGAACAATCACAGTGGTTGTCACTGGTAAACTGCCTATGATAAGTATGCAAACATTGACCCCAAGTGTTACACTGAGAACATGGAAATTAAAATCATCTATCTTACTTGATTCAAAGCCTCCCAGATAACAAGGCTGGTATTTAAGGAAAACCTTGGCTGGACTCAGATTGCTTCTTTCTGTTAGATTAAATTTAAATTAAGTCAAAATTTAGAAAATACTAGTTTAATTAAAGATACTTCACTAGCTCATAAATTATACATTCTCCATCCTGTTGCGAAGCGCAAGTTTGATATCAGGTGTCAGAGCTGCAGAGGATTCCTAAAGGTTAGTTCACGTTTTTGTGCCATATAAAGCAGGCTTCTGGAAATGCATGACTAATTATTCAAGGGCCCAAATTGCTCCCCCGCTCTGCTTAGCACAGGCAGTCCCCCCGATTTCAGCAAAAGCAGTGCTTTTTTCAGCAGCTTAGTCCAAATATGCAAAGAAAGATGGCCAAAGGAGACCTCGGCCAAAAGCAGACAGCGGCACGGAATCAAGCACGAAAACATTAATAGATAATCATGCAGAAACTAAAGACAAAATGTAAAGTCCAGCTACCTGACACAGACCCTGCAAGGAGGAGTGTGTCAGTGTCATTAGCACAGCAGCAGCAGGAGAACCCTGGCAGAGTAGTTTTCTGAACTCCCTAATGCTCTTACGGACGCACATCCGTTAGCTAAAGCCCCAGCCATTTGAATTAGAGGGGTACAAACCAAACCATTTAGCAGCGAAGGCAGTAACTCACTGAAACACACTGTACCTAGAAATAAGTAAACAAAACACGGAACGACCGAGACCAGTGCTTTCCTGGAAATACGCTGCAGTCCACTGCACGTTCTTGGGATCGTCTCTAGGAAAACAGGCCAAAATTGAACGGTCAGGGACATAAAGCACGCCAGGCTGGAAGACTTGGTGATGGCTACTGAACTCAAACCTCCTTAAAGTGCACTTGGTCCAAACAAATTAAAACTGCATTTAGTGGGATTTAGGCATTTAAGCGTGAGGCAAAGAGCCATCGCTCCATCCTTCCATTGCTGCGGCAGAGATGGAGCCAAACCCTGCAGCGATGGGTTTGTCCCAGCACATGAGCCATGGCAGCCATTCCCCTTCCTAACTGAGGGTGAAGACCAGGGAGAGGTAAACCCCCTGGCTCCAGGGAACTTGGAGGAGAACTCCAGCCCTTATTGACTTGCAGCATTGCTGAGCAGCTCCCCTGCTGCTAAGCAGCGCTGGCACTCAGTGGGATGCAATCCTCCCTCCGAAGAGCATCCGTGATTGCCCAAACCAGTGCTAAAGCCACACGTGACACGGTTAGAAAAGCTCCTTATGTACTGACCCAGCAGGGTGCTGAGGGGCAGGGGGGCAAAACCCTCTGGCACGACCTTCGGCTGCGCCGTGCCACGTTTTGGAAGGCTGTACAGAACCTCAAAACAATCCCTCTGAGCTGGTTTAGAAAGCCAGAGCTGATTACTCAGATAAGCCATGATGGGATAAGCTCGGATATCATCCGAAAGGGTGGAAGGCGCTGTCAGGAGACGGGAAGGATGTGAGCTCTATTTAGGCAGTCCCATGGTAAAGCAGCTTGCAGCTGGCGCGCCCTGTCAGCTCCCTGTGCCCGGCTCCTTTGACTGCGCTGCTCCGTGAAGGAGCACTTGTCACTTTTTATCGAAGGAGAGGGAAGAAAGCAAGGCAGCCTGTTGCCAGGAGAAAAGATGCCACTCACTTTAAGTTAAAATATAGACAGTGCCCTGGCTGCTGGTGATGGAGGACTCGCGGGAGTGTGAAGGAAGTATCAATGCAGGGCAGGAAAAGGACAAGAGCAAGAGGCTGGAGCGGGGAGGGATGGGGCCCCAGACACCCCGTTTGTAGCTGAAACGCCTGAGTGTGCAGGAGAAAACAGCAGCAATGTGCCCTTCAAAAGCCAGCAGCTTCCCATCAGGCTGTTGGGATGCTGCTTCCATGGCCCTTGTCGCCAAAGACCCGTGGGACACCTGGACTGGGATAAAAGGCAGAGTCTGGGTGACCCGCTGCGGAAAAGAGCTTTAAGTCCTCTCCAAATAAAAGAGCCATCGGTTGTTTGGCACTGCCGTTCTGCGGGCTGGTTGCCCCTCGCAGCAAGTTCTCCTCGGCACACGAGGGGCTCTAATCGCGACGGAGGCAAGCCATGGCATAGCACAGCCTGTCCCACCGCCTCTGCCCTCCCACGGCATCCCGCCTGGAGTTGTGAGCAAGAGCCACCTTAGGGAGCTGGAATCCCTCGCTCCAAAGCAAGGGTATTAAAGCTCCGTGATTGTATTTTGGTAGCCCAGGTAGCAGAGGAAAACAGCCTGGGGAAGGTACAAGAGCTCAGGTAACGCAGGCGGCACTTTCTCCCCCACCTGCCCTTCACTTGTCAGGATCCCACTTGTTCGAGATGATAATCAGCAGGCTGAAAACCCTGCACAAGAAGGCGCAGCCAGAGAAAGCCCAATTTCCTCTGCTTCTGCTAACAGTTACTCTGGGACATTAAAATGCACCAGAGATGCCAGTAGTAACTGAAAAGATGGAAGGAATGACTGCAGACACCAAAGAGACAAAAATGCAAGGCAATATTGTGGTATCCCGCCTACCACAAGGCAAAGCATTTCCCACTGGAGCTGGGAAAGCTGATATTCAACAGTTGGATCCTCCAGACTAACCAAATTGCTTCTATGGTTTTGTTGCTTATAGCAAAGCAGAAAATATTTATGGCTATTGTTTTCCTAAATTCAGCTTCATCCTTGCCCGATCTGTCTGCAAAACCTGTGCAATTTCTGGGCACTCTTTGGCAGCCCTTCCCCACGCACGCTTTGCAAGGTACAGTGCGTTTCCCAGACCCGGTGCAGTGAGGCTCCCACACCTTGTCCGAGGAACTGCGTTTTAAGGATCACAGCCCTCCGTGCAAATGAGCTGGGGAAGGGGCTCGAGCACAATTCCTGTGGGAAGTAGCTGAGGGAACTGGGGGGTTCAGCCTGGAAAAGAGAAGGCTCAGGGCAGACCTTATCGCTCTCTACAGCTCCTTGAAAGAGATGGAGGGTCAGTCTCTTCTCCCAAGGCACAAGTGAAGGGACAAGAGGAAACAACCTCACGTTGTGCCAGGAGAGGTGCAGATTGGGTATTAGGAAAAATTTCTTCCTGGAAAGGGCTGTCAGGATTGGAAGGGGCTGCCCAGGGAGGTGGGGGAGTCACCATCCCAGGAGGAGTTTAAGAGACATGTGGATGAGGTGCTCGGGGACATGGTTTAGTGGTGGTGTCAGCAGTGCTAGGTTAATGCTTGGACTGGGTGGGCTTACAGGTTTTTTCCAACCTCGGTGATTCTATGATTCTAAGTGTAGGAATCACAGACAGTGTATCTGTCCTGAACGGATGATGGATAAAGTCACTAAAATCACTTATCCACACGCTTTAGCAACATTAGAGCACGATGAACTTTGTGTGCTGCAGAGGGTGGAGAAGTGTAGGTCAGACTTCTCAACTGGTTCTAGTTGTCAGCAGCCTGCTAGATTTCCTACCGCGTGTCGCACACGCTGGTGCTGTGTTTTTCCCTTAATACGAGCGCTGGGGCTCACTCACAGATTCCACAGTTCTGCTGCTCCTATCACTGTGTCTCGTGGCTGCACACAGCCATCCATCCCGGCAGCAGGGAGCGATCGCTAAGACATTACACGTACATTTGGCAACAGGCAATACCAATGTCACCTTCTAAACAGGCAACCAAGGGATGCAGGAGTGAACAGAGGAACAGCCTTTCCCCTGGAAGCAGAGGAAGGCAGTGACTCCAGGTCCTGCAATATTGAATTATCATCTGGACCTGGCTATGTTTCCCTGAGATTTGCTTCTCTTCATCTCAGCCTCTAGCGGGTAGGTGACATATGGACATCTTCATGCTCCTGTCTCTCTTGCCAGAGGTCACAGTCCTTTTTCTTCCCCCTGGTAAGTTGGGGATGGTTCCTGGAAGCATCATGGACTCATTCCCATCCTATCTGCCTTTTGAGCTCATTAGCTCTCTGCTGTGCACTGACTTTGTGTGGAAGGACTTCAGGAGAACCCTGCCAGCTTCAAAACTGTAGGATATCTTCCTACAGGAAAAACTCCAGTGCTGTTCAGGGCTGCGTCATGCCACAGTCACTGATGTCCCCCAGCACAGGGCTGCCTGGACATGGCACTAAGTGCTGAGGAGCAGAGGGGACCATCCCGCATCCCGGGGATGGACAGGCCAAGGCAACCGCAGAAGGGACAAGCACAGCCCAGGGAGCAGTGCCACGGTCCACGGGGACAGGCCAGCTCCCGCCCCTGGGGACATGCCACACAGAGGGGGGACACAGCCAGGGCCATCGCCAGCCCACGGCACAGCCCCTGGGACATGGGGTGGGCATCACCCATGGGGCAGGCCTGAGCCGAGACGATGTCTCGGTCGTGTAAAGAAATGGAATTGGGGTTTTGGTGTCTTTTGAGGTTTTCCTTTTCCCTTTGTTTTTAAGAGAGAAGCCTGCAGATCTTGTCTGTCCCAGGAAATATGTTATAAAACTGCAATTTGCCTGTCTTGGCTCTCTCACCCTAGCATTGACCCTAAAGATGAACTCCCATGAATAAGTCTAATCCTGTTTTTCATGTTTCCCCAGGCTAATGCATATTTATGAATCATTTCTCCCGCACAAAGCACGGCCCTTACAACCGGCCATGATAGTTCAATTTGTTTTCTTGCCAATCCTTCGAATTGGTTTTTTTTGTTGTTGTTCTTTTTGAAACTTGGGGGGTGGAAATCTCATTCCCAGTTGGTTCTTATCAAAGTGTGTGGGGTTTTTGTTTAGGTTTATTCTTTTTTAAACTCAGCTGGTGCTTGGAGACTTTCCAATCGGCTTGAATGATTAATGTGGTGCCACTGACTTGTTTTGTGTTTGTATTAAAAAAAAAGAAGCACAATTCCTGTTTTCCAAAGAGCCAGTTAGGTAGCTCTGACTGACCACGCATGTAAGTTTAAAATTGTTCTTTGTGTGCACAAAATATATAGCAAAAAGGAAGCATTTCCAGAGAGATGAATGGAACATTCAAGGTTAGAGACACAGGCAAGAAGGGAAGACTGCTGCCTCTCGGCGAGCTGGGTATTAGTCTGTAATCATTACAAAGCCAGGTCTTAATATCTTACATTTATTTAAGGGAGAGGATTTGTTCTTTTGCCTACTATTTATTTAGCTAGTCTAAATTCAGTTTGAATAGCAAAACAGCTTTCCCAGTTTAGCTGCATTACCAAGTCAAGGTCATTCCCCTCAGAGAAAGATCAAGATCCTCTATAAGGGGAAAAAAAGAAAGAAATTACTCTCTCCCCCGGATTGATCTACTGAACATCATTAACGAAGGGTAAGAGATACCTAAACACGCTCTGGGGTCCATTGACTGGCACGGGTGCTTTCTGAGCATGAAACACAAGGAAGTTATGCAATTACCCTGAGGAAAAAAATGTTCCTGTAGAGGTATTTGGAACTCAAACAGAGTTGTGAAGCGGGGAGGATCCTGGAAATCTCTTACAAGCTACGTGTTTCTGAGTCAATAAAGTGGTAAAGAAACACAGTTCTGTTGACTCGCATCATGTGCTGCTTCCCAGGTGAGAGCTCAGCC
The DNA here is from genome assembly GCF_000690775.1 of Eurypyga helias. Lineage (NCBI taxonomy): Eukaryota > Metazoa > Chordata > Aves > Eurypygiformes > Eurypygidae > Eurypyga > Eurypyga helias. Next base: position 24,472 of record NW_010264812.1, read on the forward strand.
TTTTATAATGTTTTTCATCCAACATTTTAATAATTTCTGTCCAAGTTTGGTAGCACTTAATAGCATGTATTTATTTAGAAATAATAACTGTTTGTGCTTAAACTCGTCAGACTAAGACGTGCCGTTGCAATCCTATCACTCAGAGCTGCCTGGCAAAGCGTGCAGGAGCTACATCCAACAAGTGTAACTTTCACTCCAGCCAAAATATATGGCATTATAAAACGCCAACCAACAGGAAGTATTGCATTCATTTTTGTGATTTTTATCCTTATGTCAAAGGGAAAAAAATAAAGTCACTTTGAAGCCTGAGAGTGAAGGGTAGCCCTTCTCACATTGCTTTGCTGCAAGAAGACAGACCATTACAGGGACCCAGAAATCATTCCAAGGATTAAAATTACTCACAGCACATGAAGGGGGGGCGCTGCTCCACACGCTCAGCACTGCCCAGGGTGGGGCGAGGGGCAAGTGGGCTCAGCTGCGGCAGCGTGGCCAGGGCGTGATGCTCCCGTCTGCCGGCACCACGGGTTCTCCAGGGCAGAAGCTGCATCCTCCTATTTATGGGAGCGAAACCAAACACAGCTGAACCCCACGGAGGTCAGCGACCATCAGCTTCAGTTAGGGCACTGGGCAAGAGTGCCTGCGTCCACAGAGGCTTTAGCTGGGGTGCCCCGAGGCAGTGACGCTGCCGGGGTGATTTTCCACTTGGATACCCAGGCTGGCCCATGCTCGAGCCTCCCCGCGCCTGGCTGGAGCACATGGGAAGAGCTCAGAGCCTCTGCGGCATCTCTTCTGTCCACGCTTGCGCACACGTGTGTGTAGAGTAATAAAATGCACATACACACATCCCCCCATCAGTCCCTGCCAGCTAAACAGCTAGACCCCAAAACTTTCCCTTGCAAGGACACCTGGAAATGGCCTGGGAGGGCTCAGTTTTTAAAGTCTAGCTTCTTTTTTATCCATTGAACCTTTAACCAGTGATCTTTGTGAAAATAAGCTCAGGTGGCTCAGCACCTTAGGGTGCACTTGCTGTCTCCACCAGGCCCACGGGTAAGCAGCCCTGGCAAGTGTGGGTGGGCAGGGGATGGCTCTCGGAGATGCTCGAGGGTTAGGAAGGGGCAGCACAGCACTAACTTGCACATTTGAGAGACCGCAGCGTCTGCTGCCAGTGTCCTGAAGGGACCGCACCTCAGGGCCAAGACAGGCCTGAAACAGGCTCCATCTCCCTGCCTGGCCGCTGCCCAGGACAAGGAGAAAGCAGCCCTATTACTGTCTGCAGTTAGAGAAGAATTAGAATACTCCTAATAAAATTCTCTTTCTTTTCCCTGTCTCCTTTGCCAGCTCACCCAGATCACCCATACCCTGTCCATAGGGTGCAGCTCCCCACACCAGTAAAGGCGAGTCAGTGGGTTCCCATCGCACTTACCCGCAGCTGGAGGAGGTGCCCGAAGGGGGAGCGACGCTAACCAGAGCCCAAGCCTTAATGAACCATTAAGGAAAACCACTGCAGAAAGCCCCACGAGATCCCTGCCTGCTCCTCCAGCACTCGCATCAGGCAGCTCCAGCAGCACGTTTGCTGGTTATCCCTGCTGTAAATCAGAGCAGAATTAGCATAATTGTTCAGGTCTGGGGTTTGTTTTTACTGAGGTCATAAACAAGCTGATGACACCGGGGGTTTTTTTTACACCACGCTGTAATTGTGCTGGCAGCCTAATTTTCAACACCCCGCTTACCTACACTCAGTCGCACCAGTGTTAACGGCAACTTTCTTTGAAAGAAAACCAATTGTTCCAGGAATGCATCTGAATTCAGCGATATTTCTGTCAATCCAGTGGGCTGTCTTTACTTCTGCCTTCCTTAGGAGACAATCATTGCCTGCTGGGACTTTATGCATAGATTGCTAACTTGCTGTGCATACGCTGACGCAAAGAATGAGCTTTGTAATTTAAATAACAGCCCGTGGAATTGATGACAGACACAAGCGTGGTCACTCACCCAGCTGCAGAAAACTGCAGCTTAGGCTCCCGCAGGAAGGCGGAGGAAACATACAGCTTTTCTGAGCAGAAACACAGCCTGCAGCCATGGCCAGTGCACGTAGGACACCGTATTTATGCATGCAAAATAAAGCAGAACACAGCAAACACCCCAGCCCAGGAGGGTTTACATGGCATCCTGCTCTGAGCAGAGGGGCCACCTTCCATTTACTCACCTGACTGCATCTTCAGTCCAACTCTGCTGCAAAGTGATGTTTCTTCTTGCAAGGAAATTGGGGAAATGAGGTTGGAACTCGGTGAAATCCTGGTGGAGGCTCCACAGTGCCTAGGAAGGGAAGTTGGGGAAGACCCATCAGCTCAAGGACGGCAGCAGCTCTCTGCTAGGCAGGGTCATACCCACTGACACCGCCTGCATCAGCAAAGCAGAGAGGCAAGGAGCAACCTCAGTCTCTGAACTGGGCTTTGACACTGTGATTGACCCCCGGACTTGGGCTCCCCAGCTGGTGGTGGACTGGCGAATTGGGAGCATCCCTGAGAAACAGCCCTGTGCAAGAGGGTCACGTTGCAGGGGAAGCTCCCAGAGACCCCGTTAGCAGGCACAGAGCCAGGGAGGGCCCTTCTGAGGGGGGAAGGGACTCACAGGTAAAGGAGAAGAGGGTGTGAGTGGACACGAGCGTGAGCCAAGGCTGGGAAGAGCCACAGTGCCGCGTGACAAAGCTGGTCCCAGTGAGGAGTTACTTTGAGAGCAAGACAAGGGCACTGCAGACAACAATGTGACACCAAGAGTATAGAAAATGATTGTAAATACCTGTTCAGGTAAAATAAGCCTCCTTAATCTGGTGTGTTTCATTTGCATAACAACAAAGGCTTTGTTTTTTAAGGGTGATAAATAGATTTTCTTTTTGAAAAGGAAGACTTTGGCAAGGCCTTTAATCATCAAATCACTATAAACAACATTATAATACATTAGACTTGGAAATGATAAACTGTTATTATGCACCAACTAATTAAATTAGTACTGACAGCTTTCAAAGAGTAGGAGAAAAAGGCAAAATATATCCTCTGCTTTCAGGGATGATTTTTCCTAGAAGTGAAGACAGATGAGCTGTAAGTGCTTTCCATCGTGGAATGAGGATCCACGCAGGAAACACCCACACCTGAAACATCACCTCTGCCTGACACTCACCAGGAAACCCATTTTACAAGTGGGAGCTGAGCCTGGTCAGCTGTGAGTAATAAGCAACAAGTTGAAGTCAAGTCCTACTTAAAATTAAATCCAAGAATGCACTGGGAAAGGCTAATAACAGCCACTGTGCCACTGAGCAAGAGCTCCCAGTCTTCTGGCAGCAACTTGAATTTCATTGCTGGGGAAGATGAAAGCCTTCGCTCGGCTGGGGAGCGGCATAAAAACAATTCATAAACAGGTGAGACAAACTGGGTTTATTCATGAGTAGCATTAATACCCTTTTGAGGGTTATTATAATAATTTAGAGTTGCTATGCAACACGCAGGTCCAAACCTGATTCCAGTAGCAGCAACAATGCAAATCATCTGCTGGCTTTAGTAGGACCTGGAGACAGCCTGCACAGACACTGCTGACTGCTCCCAGCACAGTATCCCGACAGTGTATTTCCAAGCACACTGGGGTAAATGCAGCATAAGCACCCAGACCATCCCTGTGCATGGCCATGTTTCCACCCCAGGCAACAATAGCAACTGGGGAAGCAAAAACATCTCCCGGACCAAACTCTTGTCATATACAACACTTATCAACTTGTCAAGATGTTACTTTCTATAAATGAGCTTAATTTACATGTTAATAACACCAAAAAACATGGTGAGAGAGAGAGGAGACTGAGAAGAAAGTGCAGTGGGGAGGAGACAACTGAAACTTGCACTTGAAATCTTGTCAGATTTGGGAATTTTGAAATATTTCAATAAGCTGAAAATGCAATCCATCCAGTAACTTTACCTGCATTTTGTGGCAGGACCCTCTAGTTACACACCAGCTTTTCATCCTCTGGAGACTTGCAGGTGGCTGCATTTTGCTCATGACAAACCTTGACTGTTGTGGCTTTGGGGTTTTTTTGTTACCCAGGTCCCACCTGTGCCTGCAAGAACCAAACACACTGTAGAGTCAGTGCTTCACCCTGCCAAAAACCAGCAGCACAACATGCAGCAAGCCAGCCCGCAGCCTTGCCAGGATTTGCAGGAGACATGCTCACTTCCCAGCATGGAAGAGGCGGCTGGTTGCCGTTCGAAAGGGCGTGCTGAAATGCAGCGGGGAGAAAAGAAGCAAGAGCAGAAATGCTGCTCTCTTAGCTCTGGGAGCTGGGGGCCAAGAAGGCATCCCTGCCGTCCCACTCATGTTGGGAGGGCTGCAGAGGAGCGTGTTGTGGAGCACCAGGCACCACACACTGAAAAGAAACTCAGGGCTGAACATTCCCAGCCCCAACTCAGGGGGTTTCCAGCTTCCATGGATGGAGCTGAGTTGCCCTTAGGGCAGCGAGGTCAATCCTCTGGTGACAGACAGCTCCTGCACATGGACACACTGACAGCTCCTGGTCTGAGTATTCCCATTCCCACCACCTTCCTCCTTCTCACTTGCACTTACACCTCCATACAGGGATCCAGTGACAGGCTCTCAGCTGACCGTTACCCAGCACTGATCTGGGATTTTCAGTGCATTGTTTGTCACCCTTTGCTTCCAGATGCTGAACTCTCCCCTTCCTTGAAAACTTCAATTCAGTGGTTGTGTGCAGGAACATTACCAGGATAACTGGGTTTGGGGTGAATATATGGCAAGCACCACATAGAATGAAGCCAGTCAGCTACATGTGTTTATCTGGGAGGAAAGCTGGGGAAGGAAGGGAATCACACTGCTAATATCCACTCAGCACCAAAACCAATAAAAAATGAAATATCAGTTTGCTCTGCAAAAGGCAGCAGCCAACAAGCTCAGCCATCCCACACTGTCGCAGCTCCTTTCGCTTCAGCTGCCCACCCATGGCACAGCAAAATCAGTGAAGCTCGCAGGATCGCTCCGATAATTCAGCTTAGGACACAGCAAAAGCCAATATTTTCTGTATTTAATTGCTTTGTAGTGATGGCCTGTGGCATCAGTCCAGCAGTTGTGTTTGCCACAACCTTCCACTGTCGGGGCTGAAGTGAAAATTAAAGCTTTCTTGCCACTCTTTGTACTTGGCCACATCACATCCTTGCAAAGATGCCTAATCAATTCATTTGTGCATGAGAGGACAGATAGCGCGTCCTTCCCGAAGGGCCCCTCCGAGCACAGCCAGCGTGGGAGCAGAGGTGACTCGGAAAGGGATAATTAAAACTCTGCCCGGGACTCACAGGCGCTCTACAGCTGCACACGTTTGGAGAAGTGTGGGAAGAGGTCCCTCTTCTTCCCTTTTCCCCTTCCCAGGGCTGGCAGTTGGGTATTTTCGGAAGCGGAGCAGCCGCAGAAGGGGAGCTCTGGGGATGCCACTGAGCCCAGCCAGGGATGGGGTCTGGAGACCCTGTCCCTCCCTGCAGTGCTCATTCCAGTCCGTGACGGGATGTGGACCCGGTGGGTTTACTGGGTGCAAACACGCAGCTTTAAGAGCCACCGAAGCCAACTCTCCATCCTTCTAATATACGAGATAAACAAAACCAATCGTAGAATAACAAAGAAATATAACCAGCGCCAGAAAAAGTCCTGCAGCCAGCAAGTCTCTCCTGCATATTTTATCCGATAACCCACCGCGCTAATACTTAACCACCACACCAAGCAGGTGGAAGTTTGAGGGCCATTGAGCACCGTGAATTTTCCCAATGCATCACAATTACCAAAACACCTGTGCTAAATAACTTTGCGCTGAGCCACTGTGAAAATGCACAGAGTGCTCAATAGCCCTTGAAATTTCTCATTTCTAACCGGTGGCGGAGCGCTCACACATCACGCCGTGGCACGACGCACGGAAGGACACTGGTTCAGGACCTTGTAAAGGCCCTCTTCTCCTCGGCTGGAAGTTATGCCATCCCTGTGATTTTTCAGGCTGCTCCTGCTTTGTCTCTGCAATTACACTCGCTTGGAGCTGGTGAACTTTTGTGTGAGCAGACTCCAAGCACAGCTGATCCCCGGCTCCACTGTCCCTCCTTCCCAGCACAGCTGCCTGTCTCAGGACGTTCCTCTTCTTCTTTCAGAGCCAAGACAGATGCCAAAATACAGGCACAAAAATCCCTCGGGCCACGACAGGCTGATCTTGAGCTCAGGGCTGGCTTCTCCATGCTTCCCATCCCATTCTGATGGGGACTGGGGCGGGACTAAGGGCTCAGCCTGACCCCGGACACGGCAGCAGCCCTTTAGGCATGGTAGGTGGTGTGAAAGATTGCACAAGCTCCTGCTGCATCCGACCGGAAAAGAGGATGAGAACAAATTGGAAGGGGTTTCAGCAGGCAGAAGCAAGAAGAATGGGAGGTTGCTAAACCTCCTTTACAGTGGGGAACTAGAGACATTCAATCCATTTAGTCTGTCCGCGGGAAGGTTAAGAGGTGACTTGAGAGTGGTCAGCAAGTGCCCACGCAGAGAGAGGAGTAACAAGATGAGGCTCTTTAATCTGACAGACAAAGGCATCTTGAGAGCCAGTGGCTGGGAACCAAAGGCATTTCTACAGAGAAATAAAATTGTTCTTGGTGCAGAACAGTTCAGGTAATTAATTAACCGGTGGAACAATTTACCTGAGGATGCGACACGTTCTCCATCACTTTAGCTCTTTAGGTTGGACGTCTGTAGGACATCTGAACTCCAACAGAGCACCAGAAGGGTCCTGCTGTTCCCGGCGGGGGCTAGGAACTAGCCACGGCGCAGTCCATTGCGCCGGCTGTGCTTCCCACACGCTGGGCTCTCGCCAGCCACTTCCAGTTCATCCATGGACTGCGGAGAAACACCCCAGTGCTGCCTCTGGGGCCAAGGGCTTTCCCAAGGAACCATTCCACTTGGCAGCAGCATGCGACTGTCCCCACCATAGGTCCTTTATACTGAAAAAGCCACACTGAAAGCAAGAGTCCGGATTAGAAACGTGTTAACAGACTGGTTTTCCACAGACAAACGCAATGCGCTTCAGGTTATACGCGCCCACGTTCTCACTTCTCGCAGCTCCTCAGGGCTGCCCATAGCACAGTCTCAGCTTCTCAGTGCTGCACCACCATGTCTTTGGAGCAAGTTGCCGTGATAACAAAGCTGAACTTCCACAGCCAGTCTGTTGATACCAGTACTCTAAGCCTGATTTTCAGTGTTGCTTAGCTCAGGCACTGAAAGTTTCCCTGCATCTCCACCATCCTCCAGCTGAAATCCAGATTATTTTCTTAAGAGATGACATTTTAGAAGCCTTAGGTTTTTATGTTACTTTTTGTATTTTAGGAAAAAACATGTTCTGGAGCCCACAAATAAGAGGTGAACTTCAATGGTTCCAATTTAAATGCATTTTAGTGTTAGTGGTGTTTAAGTACAATTATTTTTGGTACATTAGCTTAGGAATGTTGGCACAAAAGCCCAATTTTCTCATGTGGTTTTTTAGTAATTAATACTCTAGACACTTCTGATTATAAAATGATCTAAATACATCAGTGCAGCAATACAAAGTAAAATAGTTTTTAAAAAAATCAAAACCAAGAGTATCACATACATGCCAAACAGACAGGAAGGATCAAAACCTGTCCGCCCAGGCACACCGTCCCCATGGCTGTCCCTAGGTGATCTATCACACACAGACTCATCAAACCAGGGGGCAGAAGAACTAAAAAAAACCCCAAAAAAACCCCAAGCTCTGGAAAAGTAACTTTCTGCTTAAACTCCAACTAATGAGGCTGCCTGAAGGACTCCCATCTCCAGAAAAGCAAGTGGAAAACCCCAGTTTCCCCAGGCAGCACATTCGCATCCCACACTGAGGGCCAAGGAGCCCTACCTGACCCCCAGCTCCCACTGCAGAGACTCCCCTCTCCATCCTGGGATGCTGCAGGGCAGCCCAGGCTCCGGCTCAGGGCACGCACAAGCCTACCTGAGAGCTCTTCCCTGCCACAGGCGCCAGCTGAATTTGCTCTTGCTCCCTGCAGCTGCTCATCCTCAGGCGACAGGACTCTGTGACCCCAGTGCTGCTTCACAGGTTGTCGAACACCTGCCCAAACGGTAAAACTACTTAAGCCTTCCACATATTTTGGTGTATTTGTTGTTCACAAATAGCAAATATATTGCCTTGCTCTGACTATGTAAAGGAATTATTTTATTGATTTCCCAGGCTTTATTTTTCCTTACTTATTTTTTTATTAGCAACTCTAAGTGGCTGTTGTTGCCACTAACCACCAAATAACCAGCCCTGCAGCCAAAGACCACTGTAGACAGTCCAGAATTCTCATGACTTTCTTATGATGTGCAGAGAAGGAATAATCAAAGTACCATTATAATTACAACAAATCCAAATGACCTGAGCCATTAGGTCATTGTCACTAAAGGTGACTGTCAAATGTATGAACTGGGAGGCTTCCACAGACGCCGTTCCCTCTCTGGGAGCAAGAGACCACTCCGAATGTCAGCAGAAGGTTGTTTCATTTTTAATTGGCACCTGAGCTTTATTTGGCTGGTTTCTATATTATCCACCCCCTCCATTCTGATTAGGAGAGCTTTCAGGTCTTACGCGGAGGGCTCTCAGGATCTGTGTTCTTCAAGACTTAAAAAAAAGAATAAAATACAAACACAAAACCCTCACATCTGCAAACAGAAATGCAGGAAGATGGCCAAAAATCAGATTGTGCGCATTAACAATTAACTACCACTGTATTTCACTGTGTGCCCCTACCTGTCTTGCCTAACAGCAGCCACCCGTATGCTCCGTGTCCCCTGGAAGTAGGGAACTACACATGCTCCATCCATAATTAACAGCCCAGCTTTTCCAAAAGCACTAACAACTGCATCTGCTTCTGTCTGTGCAGGATTCAACCCTCGAGGTTTGCCTTTACCAGACTGATGCTCTGCCTGCAAAACAGCCACCTAGGACACGCCGGAGCTAGGCTTTGTCACCTGGATCCTAGACATATCCAGGCCAGCAGCAAACATAACCACACTCCACCTCTGGAACCGATGCTGGCTTTGCCACCCACTTGATGGGCTTGGCCTCCAAACACTCATGTTTCCAAGGTGCCTAGTGCTTAGCATCGGGACTGGCCTCCCGAAGCCTCCAGCAAGCTGAGAGCCCTCCGCAGCCCTGCCAAACTGAATTGCTACCTTATTTCAAGCCATTGTACTGCCCGAAGGACGGCAAGCTGACACCACCGTTAGCGCAGAGCCGCGTCTGCACCGGTCGGTCAGCACTTCGGCTCTCAGCAGGGCAGCAGCCATGCTCCTGGCAGGTAGGTTGCTACTAAAAGGCATCAAAAACCACCTGGAGATGGGATAATTGGGTTTATTTCCTTGTTACCCTGCCTGTAAAGTAAGATATGCCCTGAGTATATTTGTTTTGCTGAGGCAAACAGAAAGAAAGCCTCCCCAAAGCAGGATCTCTGCTGCCAGAGGGCTGACTCCAGTGAGTTTTTGGTTTTTAAGAGAACACAAAACTGCTGTCTAGTGCAGACTCAACCTGAAAATAACTCTCCATTCCTTTTTCTGGTGGCATTTATTTGTGCTTCTCTCTGCAGAGTAAAACAGACCCCCTTGGGAGGATTCTCAACAAGGAAAATCAAAGCTTGGCTGCAGCAGACGGCACTGGGGGGTCTGGATGTGCTTAAGGAGAGCCCTCTGCACCAGGGCCTTCCAGAGCTGGTGGCCCAAAAGTTGGTGCAGACAGATGCTGGCAGTTGTTCTCAAAGGCAGAGATAACCAGGGACATTGCTCACCACTGTCCATCCCACCGTTCATCATCCAATTCCCAAGCCATTGTAATTCTTTAATGAGATGGGAGGAGAAAATTAAGAATAAGGTATGTCTTAAATCCTCCTTAGACCACCTCCCTGCTCCCAACAGCTACCACAACAGGGTGAAATCCATCGACAGTAGCATCCAAAAGCCAGACACTGCAGATCACAAACTGCCTCTACAGCAATTCCTTCTGAGAACAGCTCTTCAAGGCCTAGAATAGATGGGAATCAAAAGGCCTCGCCTCAAAAGCAAGTGGAAATGTGCCCTGGACTTGGCTGTGCTCCATGGTATGAAACCTTCCCATAGTTATGCTGTAAGTTTTACTTCACCTGTCCGCCCGTCACACGAAGGAGCCCTCAGCACGATGACTGCCCACAGGCATGGCCAATCCTTACTTCACTTACAGCAAAGCATTTTGCAGAGGGGAGTCCCCTAAAAGCAGCATCCACAACTGTAGAAATTAAGCTTCTTTGTCAAGATGCCCCAGATGGGTCCAAAATACCCTGGTCAGAAGAAGAATACACCCTGATATGTTTGTTCTGCTTTTGCCTCTGTGTTGGCTGTTTGTCTCTCATTTTCCATGGTTAATCCTTACTTTGGAGTGATCTGTGAAAAACTCTAAGGGGAGGAAATGGGGGAATGAAGTGGGATAAAAGTCTAGAGTACTTGCCAAGCTCAAAAAAAAAAGAAAAAAGGCACAACAACAAATAAACCCACAGAAGAGAAAACAAGCCAAGCCAAATATCCATCTACTACTGTGCGCTGTGTTTCGTTACATTTACTTTAGGATTCGTCTCAGACTGGGGTGGATGATAAGTACTTGCATCATACACACCTCTGCGTGCTTAAGAAATCATTCACGCTCCACCAGGAAAGACTGGAAAACAAAACCAGAGCCCTCTCATTTGCAGAAGCGTTTGTTGGTCCAAGCACGAGGGGAGATCTCTCAAGCAGCGCTGAACCATGAGGCAGCTGTGTCACCGCCAAAGCACTGCAGCCCTGTGGAGACAGCCCAGCCCTGTGGAGACAGCCCAGCCCTGTGGAGACAGCCCAGCACGCGGCATTCAAGTCTGCCGAGGTGTCCTGAAGCACTTGTCTGAGCATGCGGAGGTTTTGGGGCAGCTGGGTGGCCCAGGAGATGCCCGTGCGTGGGTGGGCCAAGGGGTCTGCCAGAGGATGCTGCCAACCCCCTCTCAGAAGTCACAGGATGGCAAATATCTGAGGCTGCAGAAGTCTAAGCTTCTCATTCCCTGATCTTGGTGATGGTCTTTCAGTTCAGGAGGAGGTGTAGCTCCACCAGAGATTACCCAGCCCGCTTTCACCCCCAGCCCAGATCTCCAGGCTTTACAAACACAAGAACACCATGCCCTGTCGTGAGCTGCTCGTGTTTCAGGCTGATGTGCCGGGGGGCAAACACAAAGGGGAAGCAAGCAGAGGGTGGTACCACATTAAACCAAAACAGGCTTTGCAGATGAATTCATTTCCCATGCAATACTGGCCCCTTATACTGAGAAATCCCAGCATCCTTCTGGTTTACTTAACTTTCTTAATATTTCACCCATAGGCAATTCTACAAGGAGTTGGATCACTATGAAGTCATTAGACTTCCTAAAATTCCTCAAGACTCCTACATGCTAATCCCCAGCTGTGCCTGTCACCCGTTTCCTTCAGCCAGGATCAAGAGATGCCCAAGGGAGGCATGGAGCAAATCCACGTCTGCTCCTGCCAACCACCCCACTCGCAGGAGTTGCTTCGGGAACGCTACCCGCTGCGCTGGAGAGGGCACCTCCCGTATGACAGGCAGCTCGAAACGAGCTGATCAAGCAGGAGAAAGGCACCCAGGACTGAATCGCAGGTGAGCTGCAGGTGTAGGATAATTACAAGAGTTTGGCAAACCGCGGGAACAGCACATGTTCCTGAAACGACAGCATGGGCTTTTATACTTCCACTGTACATCTGTGCACCAGCCTCTCAGCCCCCTCCCAGGCTTTTGAAAGCACACCAGAGCCAGGCAAAGCCTCTGGGTGCAGATCCAAGTGCTCAGCAGAGCAATAAACGGGATCCCAACCCACCCTGCTCCCTCACACCGACTAGACCAGCTGTCGAGGATGGGAGTGTGCTGCACAGAGGGGTGACTCGGGGGTGCTCCATGGCACCGTGGCCATGGCAGAGCCGGGGAGGCTCCCTCTGGGCACCTTTGGCTACTTTCCTTGGTGAATCCCTCCCAGCTGGAGAGCACAGCACACGTTTCATGCCAGCTAGCCCTGAGGGAATAGGCAGCCAACAGGAAAGGTTCCCACCGCTGTCCATGCTGACTCCAAGTCCTCCCCCTCCTCCCTTTTTTTTTTTTTTGCAAGTGTTTCCCCGTTGTATTTTCTAACAATTTCCAATTTTGCAAGAACCTCAGCGTAGGAATATAGATTGTTTTCTATAAGGCCCCAGCAATAAGCAACATTTATTACAGCCTGTATTTCCCCATCTCTGCTGAAGCAGAATTCTCCTGTGGTAGGAAAAGCCATGCAAGTTTACCAGCTTTTACTTTTCTGTGCATTCTGTTAACACACATTACAGTTTCCCGCTCATTAATCCTGCACAGGAGCATTTACAGTGTATTTAAAATGGTTTTCCTGCTTTACTAGCTCCCTGCGGTGCCGTCCAGTTTCTGATCTGAAGAGCAATCAATAAATAAGCTCCGCCGTCCGCCGGGGTGCCTGGCTGCCCAATTGGAATGGCAAACCTCAACATGCTGTTTTATTATACGACAACAGCAGTCGGCTTTGGTGCAGCTCTCGGTGCCTAACGCTGGTTTGAGATGTTGGTGTTTGAGCAACAAAGCCGTGTCGGCCTGGGAAGTCAGCAGGGCTGTTCTCTGCCAAACTACATACAAATTCACTCACCCAGGACTGGAGTTTCCATTGCAGAGCGTGTTCGCCAACTGGTTGCGTGGGGGTTGATGGCCATGTCATCATTTTAATTGCTGGAAACAGTGAATGGGTGGATTTCTGGCTTGTCAAGGACACTGCACGGAAAAGAGATATTATTAATCTCTCCAAAGCCTAGCTGGTGAGCAGGTCCTTAAAACAGCTGAACAGCGGGCAAAACACACTCGGCAAGTGGGCAACCTGCCATGGCAAGGGACAGCACCAACCGTGGCTCAAAGGGAAGGTGCTGCTGGCTGGCAAGCTCTTCTCAAGCCGTTAAAATAGTTGGTAAAAATGTTTAAAAGCCTGGTGAGAGAGAGCATAAACAGAAGGTGCTGCACCATCTCATACAGGTTTCAGAAAGAGGAATATATAATATAAATGTACTCTGTGGACCCCTGAACTGGCAACACCAGCAATTGTTTGTGCAGATGGGGTGCCACCACACACCCCTGGGAGGTCTAACCAGCAGCAGAGCCAGTGAGTGTGATCCCAGGCTTGCCTTGCTGCTCTCCCACTGCTGGAGCCCAGGCTGCCCATCCCAAAACCACCCAAGTCAGCCACACCACTCCCCCAAACCAGTAACTTTTGAACTTAAAAAGCAGATGCATGGCAAAAGCAGCAGCATGTTCAGACTCCAGCCAGCATGGCACAGCACCTGGTAGGCAATGAGCAGGCTCCAGCAAGCAGCAAACCCAAACTGCTACCAAATGCAGAATCCCTTCCCACAGATGTTCTCAAATTTGGTTCAAATATATTGCTTTGTATTTGAAACACAGCCATACCAGGGAGACCTGTGGGTCTGAAGAGCTTGTGGTGCATCTTCCAGCACTGCCTTACCCATCATGGGGCAGGTCCCTGCTTGGTCATTCATTCTTTGGTCTGCAGCCACTACAAGTTCTTCCGGACAAGGGTTGGTTTTGATGGTCATGGAACCTACACTAGTGAAATCAGAGCGGCAAGTAGTAATTTGGTTTCAAACTTCAGAATTGTTTTTTGGAGTTTTGGGGGTTTTGCTGAGTCTTTTTTTTTTTTTTTTTTTTTAAAAAGGAACTTCATCAGAACTGGAAGCACTGAATGCTCAGATATTGGGAGCAGAAGGGACAGCATCCCAATACAACTGTACACAGGTTTGGCAACCCCAGCGTGGACCACGAACGGAGAAACCTGTGACTCACTGTCATCAAAAAAAATGTGTTTGGATGTTTCAGACCAGCACCCAGAAGGAAGCGCAACGCAGAGCCAAGCCTTTCCCGAACAGCACACTGCCTTTTCCTAACAGCCTTAAATCCTTCTACCCACAGAAGTTAAGGTTTGGAAATAAAGGATGATGGTGATCACTCAGCAGGGGACAGCATTATCCTAGGTGAGCCTCCTCCAAGAGTGCAGCAGGGATCGTTAGAGAACTTGCTTGTCCTCATTTAAGCCTCCTCAGCTCTACCGGGAGCCCAGTTGACCTGCTGTTACCTGGTGGGCAGGCACAGATATGAGAGACTCATTACCCTAAGCACATTGCAGGTCACTGTACCCCCTAAGGAGTAAAAATAGACAAGAGATTCCCAATTTTCCTGCTTTCGGAGAGAAGCAGCCATTTTGCACATGCATAAAGTAGCTCTCTTCAGAGCTATTTAGTCTGTACAATAATTAGCCAGAGCTAACTAGCTGCCAGCTTAACACCAGCAAAAATGTTATATTCCTTCTTCAGTCCTATTTTAAGGAGGAAAGACACAAGGGACTTGAATCTGTGGAAAGCCTTTAAGAGACAACACGTTTCTTCCACCTGCATTTTGCAGATAACGCCCTAAATTTCCAGCTATTCTGACTTATTCCATAAATTTTTCTATTGTATTACCCACCCAGTGAATAGGATAGTAGGCAGAGCTGCAGATACCTCTCGCAGCCAGCTAGAGCATCCTCCAGTGAAGGATCCCTCTGCATCCCTCTGTTAAGCAGCCGAGTGCTTCATCCTGGTCTCCAAGTGCTCAGCCCTCGGGTGATGCACATCACACTTCATCTGTCTCCATTAGCATGTTGGCTACTCCTAATAGATGTTTGATTATTTATTTTTCCCAAGTCATAGAGCATTCAGATTGGCAGCTGCAGCCAAGAAACAACCCCAGAAAGTTTAGTGGTACATGGGCACAGCGGAGGTAATTAAACGAAAGGGAGTCCTGGCAGGGTGGAGACATGCAGGAGAACCAGGCAGCCCCATCAGAGCAGCTGCTGCCAGCCAAAGACCTGTCTGGAGGAGGAGGGAGATGGCAGGAAGGCTGTAAGGAAGAGCGCTGCCCCTCTCAGGTAGCATTTTAAACAGGGAAACCTTTTTAGACCTTTTCTTTACAATCTCTGTGCTCTATGACTGAGCTTTGCTGTGTTTTCAGTTGAGAAAAGGCTGATGTTCCAGGCCAAGCACTGCTGCCAGGAAGTGACACCTCCCGGGGGCATCACATAGCTGTTTGTCAGGGCCCTTTCACACCTCCCTCAGAAGCAGCTGGTGCTGCCCACGCTGAGACAGGCTCCCAGAGCACATGAATCACCGGTTTGATTAAGCCTGGCAATTCCTACAAAGCTGGACCACAACAGACACGTGCTCTGGATCCAGAAGGTGCATAGCAAAGCCTGGGCATGGAGTCTGGGCTACATCACTCCAGAGGCTTGCAGGGTGCACTGTCAGCTTGAGTCTTGCTGTCCCAGCTAGTGGTGGGGCATGCCAACAGGCAATTCATGAGAGAGGTCTCCCAAATTAATAAGACAGTTCTGGTCACTGGCAAAATGCCCCCAGGACCACCCTATCCCGGGATGGTCCTTCTAGTCGACAAAGCCCACACTACAACTCTCTTCCCTTCAACGTATTGCAGCAAAGCTAAAGCTGGAGAGTAATGGAGCATCGCCTGCAACAAGGGGCTGCATCTGCCCAGTGCTGCTGCAAGCTTTGGGCTGGGCCCAGAGCCCCTCTGAATCTACACTTTCAAAAATCCCTTCTATACTGCTGCAGCACCTGCAATTCTTCATAGAATCATGGAACAGTTTAGGTTGGAAGAGACCTTAAAGCCCACCCAGCCCCCCCCCCTGCCATGGGCAGGGACACCTTCCACTAGACCAGGTTGCTCCAAGCCTCATCCAGCCTGGCCTTGGACATTCCCAGGGATGGGGCATCCACAGCTTCTCTGGGCACAGCGAAGGGCTCCCCACTGGCAGCGGGGCTGGCCCCGATGCTGTGCAGTGGGTTAAATAAACACGTAAGCATCGTGCTGTGAAAGGCCTGAAGCACTCGTGCTTTGCTGCAGAAACACTCTCATCTCCCAAACTTGTATTAAGCCCAAACCCTATGGATCTGAATCTTTGCTGAACAGAGCCCTAAATAAGTAAATCCATCATTCTCCAGTGCATGATCCGTCACTGCCTGCTG
>NW_010264813.1:0-14634 GCF_000690775.1 Eurypyga helias
GGCGCTCCAGTCCTCTGATCATCTTTGGGGCCTTTCTCTGGACTCACTTCAACCAGTCTATATCATTCTTATGCTGAGGGCTCCCCAGCTGGACGCAGCACTGCAGTTGGGGTATCAAGTAGAGGGGGAGAATCACTTTCCTCAACCTGCTGGCCACACTTCCCCTGATACAGCCCAGGATACTGTTGGCTTTCTGGGCTGCCAGTGCACAGGGCCAGCTCATGTTCGGCTTTTCATCAACCAGTACCCCCAAGTCCTTCTTCTCAGGGCTGCTCTCTATCCATTCTCCACCCAGCCTGTACTTGTGCTTGGGATTACCCCAACACAGGTGCAGGACCTTGCACTTGGCCTTGTTGAACTTCATGAGGTTGGCAGTGGCCCACCTCTCCAGCCTGTCAAGGTCGTTTTGGATGACATCCCTTCCCTCCAGCGTGTTGACCACACCACACAGCTTGGTGTCATCAGTAAACTTCCTGAGGGTGCACTCAACACCATCATCTATGTCGCTAATGAAGATGTTAAACAGCAGCAGTCCCAACACCAACTCCTGAAGAACGCCCCTGGTTACTGGTCTCCACTCAGACATTGAGCCATTACTAATGTGAAATTAAATTAATAGAAAATAGAACATATGATACAATTGCTCACCATGCACTGACCAGTAATCAGTGAGAATCTGAGAGCCAGAGAGCCTGAGCGTAGGGATAAAACCCATCAGCAACCGTCCACCCCACTAACCAAAGTCCTAGCCCCACTGCTAACAACTGGGTCAAGAGCTAACAAAAGAGCTAAGGACCCAGCTATCAAGCCAGCCCAAAACCTTAACAATCCCCCACCCCAGGCCACTTCCCTCCTTTGAAACTGTACATGTCCACACTCAGCCTGACCACTGAGACTGAACCACCAATGGAATGAGACAAATCTCAGCCGCTCTGGGCCAACTCTCTATGTAGGAGAGGAAGTCATTCCTGTCTCAAACCAGCACACTGGAAGAATCAAAATATGAATCATGACAATATAAAAACGGAATATGCTTTAAACAGAGTCTGTTTGACATGCAAAACTAGCTGCTGGGTGCGGGGTTTAGCTTTGTGGCTGTCTTGGGTTATATTCTAGCATGACTGTCAAATATCAAATGAAAGTCATACTGAAGCTGGAGCCAGACTTCTCCCAGAGGTGCACAGTGTAAGAGTATGAAGCAATGGACAAAAGTTTTGAAAAGATCAATTCTAACTAGACATTGGGGGAGGAAAAAATTCTACAGAAGTGATCAAACACTAGAACAGAGACATTATGGAAGCTTCAGCCATGCACATACTCAAAAATTTACTGGATATGAGTCTGAGCAATGTATTCTGACTCTGATGCTGAATTTGACTTTGTAATTAGTCAGGTGTTGTAGTTAAGCCCCAGCCATCGGCCAAGTACCACACAACCTCTTATTCACCTCTCTTCTCCCCAATGGGATGGGGAGCTGAATCAAAAGAAAAGACACGGAAACTCATGGGTTGAGATAAGAACAATTTAATAATTGAAAATAAATGAAATAAAACAGTGATACTAACAATACTAAGAATATTAATAACACTAATATTACTAACATTACTACTACAAATATGTAATGAAAATAAAAGAAAACAAGTGATACAACTACTCACCACCTGCTAACTGATTCCCAGACAGTGCCCAAGCAGCAAGAGCCAGAGCCAGAGATCCCAAGAGCCAGACGAAGCCTGAATAAGAGTGATCCCCAGCCAACCCCCTGATTCATATACTCAGCTTGACATTAGATGACATGAAATGTCCCTCTGGTCAGTTTGGGTCAGC
This sequence comes from Eurypyga helias, assembly GCF_000690775.1. Lineage (NCBI taxonomy): Eukaryota > Metazoa > Chordata > Aves > Eurypygiformes > Eurypygidae > Eurypyga > Eurypyga helias. Next base: position 1,828 of record NW_010264813.1, read on the forward strand.
TGTTCAGGCTGTGTCCCCTCCTAGCTTCTTGTAGAGTAGAAGCTGGGAACACAGGGGCAGTATCAGACACAGAAAAGGTCCTTGATTTGTTATAAACATTGCTTAGCAACAACTGAAAACATTAGTATGCAAAAGAGCACTAGACTATCAGCACACTCTCTCTTATGCTAAGTAGTAACATTCTTGCCAAGAGGTAGAGCCTGCAGGTTAATATTCCACAGAAAATGGATTTTGTTCTGTTCTTGACAGATTATTGCCATATTAAAATCCATCATGAGTTTTCTCTAGTTAGTAGCTATATTATTATGCACAAATGAAGAGGAAAGAAACTGAATAATACAAGAAATAAACCTCTCTCATTCTACAGATGGCTTAAACTGATAAAGGCCAAGAAAAAACTTGAAAGAACGACTGTGAGAAATTGTTAGTATTAGTTCTGTCCTCAGTATTTGTCCTTACACAGGACAAATGGAACTAGTCCAGATTTCTATTCATTGAACATTTGACCTGGACCTTAATTGTGTTTAGAAAATACTGAACACATGGCATCTTTGTTTAATATAATGTTTTTATTAAAGACACTAAGGTTATTGAGCTATGAAAGCATTATGACTTTTCAAGCAAAATGACTCTTTATACCCTGAGGGAACAGAAAAAGGACCAAAGGATTATATATTTTAAGCCTACAGTTATATCAAACACGACTGTCTCAGACTCATTTATGTTTTTGCCAAATATTGTCAGAAAGAAACAGTAAACAGCAGTTTATTCTCAGCAAACAAATTAACCTATTATACACTAAAAAGTAGTACAGGAATTAATTTAAGGTTTTTCAGAAGAAAAAAAAAGGTTTTGCAAGGGAACATATAAGAAAGGATGCTCAGCAGCAAATAGACTTCTCAAAAAGCAAAACCATTTACCATTTCACAAGTTGCACAGATATAATTCTGAAGTCATTAGGATATCTTTTTTTAGTTACAGCATAGACACTAATACACTCTACTTTAAAAAAAAAGAAGAAAAAGATTTGGACAAGCATTTTGGAAACTCTGCCTCAGAGAGAAGTGAATGTTAACATCAAGCAACTCAGTCCAATTGCAGCTTGCATAGATCAAAGCTGGAAAATGTGTGATCATCTAATATGAGTGGATAAGAAGGATCACATAAAAGATCATAGAACACCAGAAACAAGACAGAAACAGGAGCAGAGAAATTGCTGTGAGTCCTGTACAATGAAAATGATGAAGTGAGGCATGATTTAGTGAAGAGCATTAATGTGGGTAGTAGCATTGAAACCTGTCAGGAATCTTATCTTTACACAATCACAAACTCAAAAAGGTATAATTATTAAGAAAGTGCCATGACCAAACTTAGTGATTATACAAGCACTTAATTGCTTGTTTAAAACATGACACCTTTCTGTGAAATGCATAACTATAAAATAAAATCTCAGATACACGAACTACAATTAAACATAAATACTAAGAATTGAACATTTAGAAAAGGGTCAGTCGTTCCTGTTACTTCTCAGTAGCTAGTATAGAAATAGTTATTTTCTGTGACAGTTTCTAAGAGTTTTCTTTTCTAGAAATCTAACCTGGAAATACTGAATTTTTGCTAGTAATTACATGGGATTTGTTCCCTGAGCTTGATGCTATTTAAGAGGTTAAAATATGTAATAATACAAGTCTCAGGCATTGTGAAGTAAAAAAAAAGTTTCTGTATGCTCATTTAGAACTAAAGAACATACATTTCTATTTTTAGATGGTTTTCTCCATATTGTGCTATTCTTTAATGTGAAACACTTAGCTGGGAATATACCTGTTGATACAAAATAAAGACAGCGTAGATCCACAAAGAAAAGAAACCATGAGTAAAAGCTACTCCTTCAGTTCAATCAATTCTTGACACTTTTCTAAACCCTAGTCCCAGATGTCAAATGTTTTCACTCCAACATCTTACAGTAGTATTCAGTTTAGAGAGTTCTTCTATTAGACATTATTAGACATCCAGAACAATTTTAAATGACTCTCTTTTCAGAGGTACGAAGCAAATCTTACTCCCAGTGGAATAAGAATAACAGTATTTTCTCAGCAGTTCTGAGAATCATGTAATTTTGATAGATTTGACTGTAACAGCAGATAACCTGCTTCATGCATGTATTGACTTCTAATCGTACATTTTACTTTTGTCAGTTTCTCTCACAAGAGGAATTAACATGTTCTTCCATTGAGGGCTGAACTGATGTAATGCCTTATCAAGTCTGTCTGGCTTAGAAAAAAACAAACAAAAAAACCTAATCAAATATTAACATTTCCATAGATTAAATTTAATTTCTGTTGTGATGTAATAGAGTGAGAACATAAATTATACCTTCCTTGGTATATCTAGTAACATTTAGAAGTTCAATTTTCTACTTCAGGGTATTGTACCCTTTAGTACTAAGTACTAATTAGTCTTAAGTACTATTTTGTGTTTCTTTAATTCACAGTGAGGTCTGGGCAGCACAAAAGTGTTAAATAATTTAAATTTTTTTTTTTTTTTTTTTTAAAGTTTGCTTGGAAATTAAGTGTACACCATGTAACATGACTGTGGGTCAAGGTCTAAAAACATGGCCTTTCCCTCTGATGTGTTAATGGACTGCTTAAGTAATGTTGTACTTAGAGATGAAAGTGTGGTAAGGACAGTAAATACAGTTTCTAGTTCATGGCCAGGAAAGTAATTGGACATGCTAATGCTGTTAGGGAGGTAGTTTAACTATCTCTGAGCTGAATAAACCTTCCTAAGAAAACTAAGAATATTTGTGAAGCTAAGATGCTGTTTGAACATGTTTAATAGACACAGACATATCCACATAATCAGATCTTGACAATACTTTATTTAAAACACTTTGTGACATCAAAGTCACACCATTATATTTTTGTCTTTTATTTCTCTTCCTGATGGGCTTGACATGGGCTGGCTGCCAGACCCCCACCCAGCCACTCTCTCACTCCCTCTCCTAAAAGGATGGGATCTGAAAATGAGGTGAAAAAACTTGTGAGTTGAGATATAGACCAGGAGATCTCTTATAGATTACTGTCACAGGCAAAACAAACTTGACTTCAGGAAGATTTCTTTCCAGTTAAAAATAGAGTAAACCAGGGAGAAACAAAGTCAAAACTAAAACCAGATCTTATGTCTGCAACCCCCCTCCCCACCTCCCACTCTCCTTCTTCCCAGGCTTAACTTCTTCCTTTTCAGGTCTTCCACTTCCTACTGCAGCTCCCCCCCCCATCCCATTAGCAGAGAAGATTAATCATTAATTGTATTGTACCTTGACTACACAGTGAGTTTTCCCCTTTTCCCTTTCAGTCATGCTAAGATTGCTTGCACTACAATCAGGCTTAATTATATTGATTGTCTTAATTATATTGATTGTTAGAACCTCAACTCATTGTATGATTATTTAAAACTTGTTTAAAATTACAAAAGATTTCACTGGCAGCATCAGCAGAAAACTCTCCACAACAAGTTTAGACAGTTTTGCTACTGTTCCAAGAGTTCCAAGTAATTCCTCTTTCTCTTCTTACTTACCTTTTCCCACCATGACAGGTACAACATTCTGTCAGGTATCAGAGCATACTCGAACCTGGAGATGTACAGCCCAAAGAGAAGCATGATGTGCTTGGGATTCCAGAGTTACATTTATTGAGGCTGTGAACAGGAACACTGATAGAGTCTGATTTCCAAGTAAAATTATAAACATGTAGCATGATTTATTTTTTCAAGGGAAGAATTGTATAGTAATATTCCAGAGAAAATGTTTAATAGAAATTTGAGAACAGAAAGGATATGATGAATATGTGGAAGGCAGCTGAAAACTCATAGGCAGGTAACAGAAGATATTTGGGGGCTTTATACATTTTATAATTTCAGCGTTTTGAAGGGAGGATATTTAAATGTTATGTTTGTCAGGTTTGTTGCTGCTTTCAGGTAGAAGTTTAAACATAACAAGTATTAAACATGAGATGTCCCAGAAGGACCTTGACAGGCTGGAGAGGTGGGCCACTGCCAACCTCATGGAGTTCAACAAGGCCAAGTGCAAGGTCCTGCAGCTGGGTCAGGGCAATCCCAAATACAAATACAGGCTGGGTGGAGAGTCGATAGAAAGAAGCCCGGGGCAGAAAGATTTAGGCGTACTGGTGAATGAAAAGCTGAACATAAGCCGGCTGTGTGAGCTGGCAGCCCAGAAAGCCAACCCTATCCTGGGCTGTATCAGAAGTGTGGCCAGCAGGTTGAGGGCAGTGATTCTCCCCCTCTACTCTGCTCGTGAGACCCCACCTCTGGAGTACCGTGTCCAGCTGTGGAGCTCTCAACATAGGAAGGATATAGATCGGCTGGAGCGAGTCCAGAGGAGGGCCACAAAGAAGATCAGAGGGCTGGAGGGCCTGTCCTATGATGAAAGGCTAAAGAGAGTTGGGCTTGTTCAGGCTGGAGAAGAGAAGAGAGACTTATTGGAGCCTTCCAATACCTGAAAGGGCCCTACAAGAAAGCTGGGGGGGGACTTTTTACAATGGCCTGTAGTGACAGGGCAACAAGGAATGGGCTTAAATTGAAAGTGGGGACATTTAGATTAGATATCAGGAAGAAATTCTTCACGGAGAGGGTGGTGAGGCACTGGAACAGGTTGCCCAGAGAAGCTGTGGATGCCCCATCCCTGGAAGTGTTCAAGGCCAGGCTGGACGAGGCTTTGAGCAACCTGGTCTAGTGGAGGGTGTCCCTGCCCATGGCAGGGGGTTGGACCTAGATGGTCTTTAAGTTTCCTTCCAACCCAAACTGTTCTGTGATTCTATCATTCTATTCATTCTACAAATTAAACATAGCAGAATTTTACATTCAGCATCGTAATATTTGTTTTCATTGATTTGGAATCAAAGAAAATTCACATTTTCATGCAGTTCTTTTGCACTCCTATTGAATCTTTTTCCCCGGAGAATGCCATTATTTTGTACGTTGATGATGCCAAATAAAAATGAAGTAGCTAGTTAAGAAAAAAAAAAATAGAGAACTCATTCCTGAACAGAGTTTGAAATTATTTGAAATGTTGCTGTCAAAGAGATGCTCTATTACAGAAATTATAATGTACTTGCATTTAATGTTCTTGTAGAAGCAACAAAAGCCAAGAAATCCAAGACTATGCACAATTTCAAAGAGAGGTACTACATAAAAATAGCCTAGGGACTTCAAAAAATGCGAAAGAGAGTTGGCATGATTAAATTGCTGAGTCATAGAAATTATTTAATTCAAGAAGACATTGTTCAAAAAAGTGAAATTGTGTGCAAATGAAGGAAATTAAAGGAGCAACAAACTCTCGTGGGTTAAATATAAAAGGCAGGCCAACAAAGAGTTGGAGAACAACTTTCAAAAGGCATAAAAGCTATTAATAAATTATTTCCCAAAGGCAACAGAGGCAGGAAACCTGCACAGACATGAAAAAAGAGAAGCTCCCTGAGAATATAAGGTCATACCAGAAAAACTAAATGAATATTTTGTGTCTACAGTCACTGTGGAAGAAATTGAAAAAGTTATGACTTAACTTTTACAAGGAGTACCTCAGAGGATGGATTGTAAGTTGGATGGTTGGTAGGAGGATTTATAAAACTGGCAAAGTGAATAGCAATGAATTGCCATTACATTTTCCACTCTAAATAGTGGAAGAGTGTCCCTCAGATGCTGATAACTCAGTGAGTAGGACACTTATCAGATATAGAAGTCGTCCTTGAATTCTCTCCTATGTCTGAGGGAATTTCAGTACATGAGATTCCATGTTATACACTTGGCTACAAGGCATTCTGACTCTTTTGTAAATCGGATGAACTCCAAGTGTCCAAATGAGACCATCTTTCTCCCACTCACTGACTGAGTACGTTTTCCGAGTAAATAAACTCTGAGACAGACAAATGAAGGAACATTGCTTCAGAAAACCTAATACTCCAGCAACTTTAATACACAACAGAGATGAGACATACATTCTTAATTATGACTCTATCATCTCATGGGAGTAAAACGAAAATAAGTTTGAAATGTGTGAACGGAACCAGACCATATGGACACCCCAAAAATATTTTCCTTAACAGGCACACAGTTTTCATCTTCCTTGACAAATGAGAAACAAATATGTTGGTTCTATTACCACCTAGGAGCAGTATACAAAATGTAACAGTGAAAATGTATAAGCAGTTTAAGTGACATTCAGCTTCACAGTCTTGGACTGCAAGTCCAATACAGCACTGCTCAGAAAGATCAATTTTTTTTATATCTATTACAGAACTTCTGTAGAACTTCTCAGGAATTTTTGAAGCATGGGTATAAGTTGATTCCACCTAAAATCTCTCTACCATGTGTAATGTCTAGATATGCAATGATACAATACATAGACGCTTCTAATTATGCAGAAACAGTTGCACTTTCATGAGTCTTTCTGATAATTCTTCTCCATAGAAAGAAAAATATTTAAAGAAAATACTAATTACTTTTATTAAAAAATCAAACCAGATTCAATTCTCAGGATAATTATCTTCTGCTTACCACTATGTTGCTATGAGCTAGAATATCTTTTTTTCATAAACTAAATGCCTATGCAGCTCATCTGTTGATACTAACAGGTTATGATAATTTGCTCCTGTATATACATAAAAAGAAATATGATATATTTATGCAATGAACTCCCATATTCTTAAAAATAAAGAAAACCCACCCCCAAAATACCAAATGCCATTGAAAAGGAACTGTACTATTATATTCAAAAGAGACAATTTACACTATATAATGGCATTTCAGCTAAAAGGAATACATAAACATTAAAATTCATATATTTTAAGAAGCTGATGAAATACACATTTTTAAATATGACACACGCATTTCTGGATATCTTCCAGGAGAGAAGCAGAAGCTATACTTATTTTGTGTAGAAAAAATAAAATAAAATTAAACATTCTAGTACACTTTTTTATGCAAAACTTGTCTTAACCAACACTATTGTTAGCAATTTCTATATTGACTATATGTGGCAAAAGGAAAGCTATATTATGCCATCATTAGTTGCAGTAACAAAAATAATCTTGGTGGAAGATATGAAATTACTTACCTTAGAGTTAGTAATCTAAGAGTTAAAGAAGAATCCTTACAAACAAGAATGTCAGAATTTGATTCTAAGTTCTATGCTTCCAAGCATAGTGTAAAATTCAAATGAACATGATTAAGGAAAAATGTATTCTCAAATGTATTCATGAATGAGCCTGAGGTATGTTTTCATAACATGGGCTTATGTTACAACATATAAACTTTAATTCACTGTGATCATTTAAATTAGTTTTCAAGAAAAGAAAAAATACCCTTTCAGGAAAGTTTAGGAGTTTTTGTTTAGGCATATTGTACTGTTTCTGACAGGTGGTATTCTATTTTGGATAAATCTTTGTCTTCGTGTTGTAAAGCACAACAAAAATAGCCCATGCCTCATTGAAAATTATACTTTAATCACCAAAGGTATCACAGTAAATCTTATATATTCACATTAAGAAGTTTTGTGGAGATAATGGACTGAAATAGTGAATGAAGTAAAACATTAATAATCTGATCCGAATTCCAGAAAAAAAGAATATGCAAAAGGATTTTTAAGTGTCAGTGGGATCAGATTCCTTCATTAGAAGCATAAGTTGTAAGACTTAAACAGGAAAACTGAAATATAATGAGATAAATTAACAGTTTCTCTCTACATGTTTAGAGCAGAATGCATGCAAGTCACTGTTTTCCTAAAATATATAATACATTTGATGTGAGCACTGATGGTGTTCTTCAGATTGCCAAACTTCCCTATGTTTGTGGCTTACCCCTAGTCATTAACCAGGCACCACAGTGCTACTTGCTCGCCCTCCCCACCTCCCAGTGGGATGGGGAACAAAGACACTCACATGCAAAATATGTCCATCATAGTCTACCTTGTCATAAGGAAGGATTAGGGTTAATGAAATATGGCTACTTAATACCAGATAGCTTCACCTGGCAACTTATAATTCTGTAAGATAAAATACTAAATAATTCTTCATAATGTCATCATTTAAGACTCTGTTCAGCTACATGCACCAAGAACATTGGTAATCATTCTGATGTCTGCTGTTCTGATTTTTACGGCCTTTAATGTTCAATTAACAGGATGTATTAGGAACCAACAGGGAAACACTTGTGAAATACCTCAAAGAAATTAGGGCATGTTCCTGTAAATAGGTGGCACAGTCAGTAGTCCACCTGAAGTGCCTCTATACCAATGCACGCAGCATGAGTAGCAAGTAGGAGGAGAAACCACTGTGCAGCTAAAAAGTTATGACCTGATCACTATCACTGAAATTTGATGGTGTGAATCATACAGCTGAAGCATTGCAACTTACGGCTATTAACTGTTCAGACAGTACAAGGAAGGAAGGAAGGAAATAATGGAAGGATCCATAATGGACCAGTACTGCCATCAGTGACATAGACAGTAGGATTGAGTTTGTCCTCAGCACCAAGCTGAAACCAAGCTGAACGGTGCAGTGTGTATGCTAGAGAGAACGGGATGCCATCCAGAGGGACCTTGACATGCTTGAGGAGTGGTCCTATGTGAATCTCATGGGATTCAGCAAGACCAGGTCTAAAGTTCTGCAACTTGGTCAGGAAAATCCATGATATCAGTACAGAATGAGGGATGAACTGTTTAAGAGAAACCCTGCAGGAAAGGACTTGGGGATACTGGTAGATGGAAAATTGGATATGAGCCAGCAATGTGTACTTGCAGCCCAGAAAACAAATCATATCCTGGCCTGCATCAAAAGAAGAGTGTTTCTCTCCCTCTGTTCTGCTCTTGTGCAGTAACTGGAGTACTGCATCCAGCTCTGGGGTCCCCAGCACAGGTAAGACAGGAATCTGTAAGAGTCAGTCCAGAGGAAGGCCACAAAAATTATTAGTTTGTTGGAACACCGCTTCTGTGAAGAAAGGCTGCGAGAGTTGTGGTTGTTCAGACTGGAGAAGGCTCCAGGGAGACCTTATAGCAACCTTCCAGTACTTAAAGAGGGCTTACAAGAAAGATGGAGACCAACTTTTTTGGTAGGGTCTGTTGCAACAGGACAAGAGGTAATGTTTTTAAACTAAAAGAGTGTAGATTTAGACTAGATATAAGGAAGAGATCTTTTACAACAAAGATGGAGAAACGCTAGAGGATTCCCAGAGTGCTGGTAGCTGCCCTGTCCCTGGAAACATTCAAGGTCCTGTTAGATGAGGCTTTGGGCAACCTTATCTAATTAAAGGTGTCCCTGGTCACTGCAGGTGGGTTGGACTAGATGTTCTTTAAAGACATTTTCCAGCCCAAAATATTCTATCATTCGATGATCCTGTGGGTCATCTACAACAACTCTGGGAAATTAGTTCCAGTGTCTTACCACACTCATGGTAAAAACTTTCTTCCTTATATCCAATATAAAACTACTCTCTTTCAGTTTTAAACCATTGCCCCTTGTTTCTATCTCAGAAGAGACATTTTTCTCATGTTTAAAGATTCACTTATTTTCTCATGTTTAAGGATCCAATTTAATCTTCCAATGTTAGCCACTCTTTCATCTTTAGCCATATTAGTTTTCTTACTCCAATTTAACTCACTCTACCTCATGTTTTCACAGTAAAACCAGTTTTTGTGGTGATGGATTCTTTAATTTGCAATGCCTTTCTCTTTTTACATCTTCAGTTCACCTTTTCCGTGAAGCTCCATTAGGCCTAATATTTTTATGATGTTTCTAATTCATTATTAGAAACTTGGAGGCTCAGTGAAATAGTTCAATTTTCCTACTCCCTAACCACTTCAGGTGGGAATATTGGCAATATTAAGAAATCTATTTTGGGTAAAAGGAATAAATTCTTTCCCAGAAAGAGACACAGTCTTTGGAGAAGCAAAATGTCCTGTTGAGAGGGAAAGGGCTGAAATGAAAAGATTCAGAAGTACTACCCTAGAATTTCTCAATGTCTGTGCTAAAATAGTAGTGTTAAGGATGCAAATGAAATACTGCAGTGCAGAAACAATGAAGCTGAAGTTCTTATTTAAAATCTCTATCTGTCATGTCCTATCTTAATATATTCATTTGTTGATATTCAGCTTAGTGGCACATAGTCTGAACTATAAAGGTTTAGGTACACAGGTGCAAAAGATAATGCATAAAATACTAAAAACTCAGATTTTGAACTCTGTGTACAAGCACACACATGCACTCATATGCATACACACATATATTTTATTTGTATCTGTCTTTTTCAGTTCTTAGTGAAGTGTAACCTAACTTTTTGGGGCACAGGATGGATGACAGGTGGGGATAAAAAATGACATGCAGCTTTAATGGAGTGGTTTATAAAAATAAGTTATTTACAATATTTCTGAAAACTGCTGCACTTTACATATCCTGACTTTAGGCATACTTACACCCACATGCTCATTTGCTCTCCTGTTGAATGCATGGATGTCTCAAGGTGACAGTTAAGTAAAGTTTATTAGTTTCTTTTCTTCCTAAAATCTTTCTTAGACTAGGACAGACAAAGCCTATAATTGGTCCTTAATTGTGGGCTTTAGGTGTAATCTAAAGTTACAGTAAACATGAGAATATCATCCAATGTGCCTACTAATTGTGAACCCTCAAGAGTTCCTACTAGTAAATCAAAGACTTCACTTGCAAAAAGGTGAAATTCACACAAATAGTAGCTTAGGAAATGTTCAGTTTATGCTACTACACTTTAAAATGTATTACCTGTTAAAATGGGAACAATGTAGTTTAACCTCCATTTAAAACAATTTAGTCTTTATTTCACTGGGTTCTTAAATTATATTACGGTAATGCATTTCTATTAATATGAACCAGAAACAATCAGGATGGAACTCCTGCCATATCTCACATTTAGATATTGAGAAATCAGTTTATATATGCCTCTGTAATTGACATTTACTTGTCTATTTGGAGACTTGGCTGTAAATGCACTTGTGACTTGTAAGAGTTTTGCTGTAATTACTATTATTTCTTAAAAGTTATCACAATGTCTATAAATTTGAAAGAAACCACAAATAAGGGATTCTGCATTCACATTTTTATTTTTAGGCATTTAAAAATGAACCCAAAAGAAATATTTGTTGATCAATGAGGAAAGAAGCAAGTGATCTCATGATTATAACATCAAAAACTGAAATGTAAAGTTCCCCTGACTTCTGTAAATTGGAAATACTACTATTTTGATTCAACCTCCTGCAGTTATTTTCTCAATTTTCAAGTACCTTTCCTCAAACACATCTCTCTTAATGTACATGTTTAAATCTGAAAGTATTTTGAAGACATGAATTAGCAGGTAGTCCTTTTAAAACACAGAATACACAATTGTTATCTTTACTGGAGTTTCGTTTAAAGAAACTGAAAATAACAACTAAAAAAATCTCCACTCCTCTCTTTCTTCACCCTTCTCAAAAAAAAAAAAAGTCACCTTTATATTTGGGATGTGAAACTCTTCCTATGTCAAAAAAAATCCCATCCTGTTCAGGTTGCCCAAGATCAACAGATTTGAAAATAGCTTTCCATAGTTTATATGAAACATACTCTAGGTGAAGAACAGATGCTAATTTAGTATGGCAGATGTAGCTGGTAATGAATGAGAAATGAATTCAAACCCCCCTTTAGGTACATTTTCAAGAGTGTTTCAAATGAACAACATGCTAAGAAAAACAGGGAGCATGTGAGTAAAACTTGTTCTGATGCTGAAACTGAGAGTCTCACAGTGTGCAGTGTTTCCTGAGCAGTAAATTAATCTTTGGTTATGGGAAGAAAAGGCTGGTATTTGCCACCCATTCTACACTAAGACTTATTCTGAGTAGACAATGCATTTGATGTACATCATTGCTTGTAACTCCTTTTATATTGCATGAACAAACAATTAAAAACACTATGATAACTACAGTTATCCAAGAATGTGACATTAGAATCAAACAGAAAGATGATGTTCATGGCAGTCCTTAATACTTATTTCTTGATCTTTTAGATGCTGCATTTGCAGGATGTGGAAAGCTGAGAGAGAGAAGATTGTAGTAAAAAGCAGTGAATGAATTATTTTGGGAAATGAGCTTCATTGGATAGTGCCATTTTGGGGCAGCTGTATCAACATCACTGATGTTTTATTAAGCAGTGTTCTGATTAAGTCCCAGCTGTGACAGTATTCATTCTTTTCAGGACATATATTGAGAACTCTTCTTATTTTCTCTGTGCATCTGCATGCCATGAAACATATATTTAAATTTAGTCAATTTTTTAACTAAAATTAACTAATATAAACTGAATTTTACATTCAATGATTAGTACATTTACATGTTGTCCAGTAAGGATGGGATTTTGCATGTGAAAGAAATATAAATAATATCTTAGTGTAAAAATTGAAAGAAACCACCTTTAAAGACAGTCACTCAACTTCATGTTTTAAATTAGAAACCCCAAACCTAACATATAAATACATACCACTTTGTAAGTACATATAAATTTCTAAATTTATGTTACATGTAATTAAAAATGGAAGACAAAAAACTAAAAAATCAACCGAACAGCTCATTACAGCTGTATTAAATTTGCTTCACAGTAGTCAACATTTTATATAAAGCTTAACAGCTTTGTATTAATAGAACTTGAGTCGTGACCTAATCTTCATATAATCCACCTATTTACAACCAAAATTTGCAAAGAACACTGATAATGATAGAATTGTTACAAAGCAATATTGAAA
>NW_010264813.1:14649-30447 GCF_000690775.1 Eurypyga helias
AAATCTAGGGCATGGAGTATCTAACACTTTATGCAATTTCAGGTTAATTCTGACTGTTTCAGGGGCTATAAACAATTCAGAGAAACTGACTCTTGGCATTTTTTTGATTGAATGATTGGCTTCAGGGTTGTACATAATAATTTATAGATTTTCCCAGGAGAATATTTTAATATGTAAACACAATCTGAGTTGTCAAGATGTATAATAAATAATAGGTAATCCAGAAAGAAAAGATGAATTAGTTAAATTCTTTTTTTGTCTTGTTTCTAGAGTTGTTACCTTCCAAAGCAGTTTCTTATAACTGAGTGAACATACATCTATTGGATTCAACACATTAATGTAAAACCAATTAATTGCAGATAGTTACTCTGTACTTTACATATATATAATATTATATTTGTTGGCTGCCTTTATTATGATGGTCCAACATAGGCACATTCTCATGCAAGACAACAAAAATACGTCTCCTTGCAGTTTTGACAAAGACCATATTTTTTTTCACGCTGATTTGTTAATGTTAGGATTGGAATGGGAAAAAAATCAGTAGAATAACTTTGCAGCTTAATGCCTCATATTTACAGACAGTGCTGCTCATGGACTTCAAGTGCTTGAATACATAAATTGTCATTGTTTTATTGTAAATAGAATTGTGAATATAAATTCATTAGACATAATGCTGTAAGTATTGGCTTTTTTACTGAGCAAAAAAACCTGCAGCAGTAACAATGCTGCTTAAAAATATAAATACAAAGTTATGTTAATATTTTATCAACTTTTATGGTGTTTGGTCAAAAAATATTTCTTTTATTTTATATCCATAGCATACGTCATATTATAAAGTGGTGTTAAAAATCCTAAGACAAGCTGAGAAAGTAAGGTTTTGAAATGTTTTTGAAATAGTGTTTCTTAACAGGGCTCTCAACAAGGGAAACACTGAAACCAGATCTCTGTCTCAAAATAAAATAGACTCGTGTTTCCCTCTTTCATTCAAGAAAGTGTGCATTAAGATAACTATTTGTTTTGAAATAGTTGTTACTCTTTTTTTGTTCCCTTTCTGAGTATTCAGCTGAGAATATATTGTTCTGTCATGAGTTTTGATAATTCCTTCCCATTTAAGTCATGATACCTGTCTACCTTGTATAGTTCAGCATGCTAAATGATCATTTTTTGGTGACACATAATACCACAGTATCATTAGTTATATATGAATTAGTTGACTTTACTGAGCGAGTCAGAGCTAGTTACGATGTTTCAATTTATGTGTATTGTTGGGCAATGAGGGAATAAGCTATTAATTTTTCATTAACAAACCAACAAAAAACAACCAAACAAACAAAGAAACAAGTATGTAAATAGATATAAATGCTGAAAATACAGAATTTCCAGAAAAGATCTGAGGATCTGCAAAGATATTGTCCTTGTTATTTTAGTACGTTGTTTTGCTAGCAACTGCTTTTTTTAACAGAAGACACGCCGAGTGGGGAGAATATATCACTACAGAAGTTAATAAAAAGCAATGGTGCAGCTGGTGATTCAGAAGTAAAACTAAATTAGAGTGTTTCACCTTGTTTTGTTGAGAGGTTTTGACTTAAAAAAAAAAAAAAAGAAAAAAAGAGGGGTCATACATACATACATCTCCCTCTATTTCCCCAAGAACTGATGCATTTTAAAAGTTTAGATTGTAACAACATCCTGTTTATACTCCAAATTAAGTGTGAAAAATTGGAACCTTTATGTAGTGAAATTATTTCCAGTGTTTTTTCTAGATAAATGTTCATTGGTAACCAAAGACAAGACTGTAACTGCATGCCCTGTGACAAAAAACCCAAACAAAACAATAACAAAACCCAAACATTAACTTCTACTCTTTAATGCTAATTTTCTCCAGGCCTTGATGCAAAATCTTTAGTGTGATAGTTGCAAAGTATGCTGTAGTACATTTGCACTCTGAGCAGTTCTGCTTTCCAAAAAGTAAGGAAATAATTATATTATTTACAGGAACCTACTTCTAATTATTAATGCATATGTCTGGCTGAAGCAAGACTTCGGGCTTTCCTTGGGAATTGTGGTCATAGTGTGCCAGCTTTTTCCTGGAGTAGTCTGCTGAGAGTTATACTAGAAGAGCCATTGTTTAACTCTTTTATACCAAGGGATTTTAACTTTGGTATTTTATATCCTTTCCTCTCTGTCCTTATTTGACAGAATATTGTACATGTCCTCAATTACCCTTAGCTATACTTTAACCCCTGCAAAATATTAGTGTTCATTTCCCTTGACTATGTTAAATACATATAGCCCATCTGTCACCACCTTAATTACCATCCCCTAATTGTAGTCCACATGGCTCTTTAATCACAGTATCTGCACTGCCTCTTCTTTTTTTCTGTTATCTTCCTCTCTGACCATTCATAACTTGAAAACTAACTTGCCTCTTCATGTTATCCTCTTACACCCATTTCTGTGTCTTATTTCATCCTGTCTGCTATCCTCTTTTCTGCTTTTGTTATCATCAATATAACCTTAATGTAATTTACCTGCTTCTGTTATAATTATTCTCCAGAGGATGTTTAGGTACTTTTCCCTATTTATGACCATCTCCATGTTACCAAACCTAGTAATTCTGTGGAATTCACAAGTCAAAGTGCATAACTTAGCCAATAATGAACTGTATAATGAGGTGATGTGTAAGTAAAAGTCCACAGAACTTTTAGCGAGAATAAATTTGGGCATCAGGAGAAGAGAAGAGGAGGGTAAGGTCCTAAAAGTTACATATTTTTTTTTTTCTTCAAAATTTGGAACTACGGGTCATTGATCAGCTTTGTCAACATCTACATCTGTCCATAGAAAGTAAGTTTGAAACAAATGACTTTTTGATGAAAAAAATTTTAACATGACATGCTTCCAACCTGTATACTTATGTATATATTTATAGATACAGTCCACCTTCCTTTCTGTTTTCTGTTTTAATATGTTCGTCCTTTGTTCCTGTTTCTCTCTTTTCTTTTGCCCTTATGCCCCTCTTCCCCTCCAAAAAAAAACCCTCAAACCACTAACAAACAAAACATAAAAAATGGAAGTCCTTCAGTCTTCATTTTCACAGAAGTGAAAATGGCTGAAGGAAAGGTTCATTCTTGTCTTGTTGCATCAAGAAAAGTCTGAGAGCTATGTGAGCTATTGGATTTTCTGTCAGTTGACAGTCCAAGAGGAAAGGGGAACAAAGCTATTTCTAGTTTAATAAAAATAAGATCTTCCCAACAGCAAAAGAAAGCCACACTTGCTGCACTGGGCCACTAGTCATTGAACCACTGTCCACACTCAACTATCAGCACCTGGATGCTGGTGTGGAGTCCATTCAAAGGGTAAGAAAGAAATCATATAGATCATAGCACCCACCCAGGACATTTGCATCCTAGTGGGATGCTTCATGGCAAGGTTATCTTTCCTCCTAGCCTGACCAGAACCCTGGGCCCTATCAATGGCTTATTCCACTCTGGTACAAAAGGCCCACCCTGCCAAGTGTTTGTCTCTCTGATACCTGTGTGTAGCTTGGGGATGGATCAGGAGGACAAAGCCATAAATTGTCTTAAATTGTGCCAGAAACCCAATTCATAGGTTTCAGTCATTTAGAACCAGCTTGCTCAACATTGGTGTTGGATGCTGAGAGTGCAGCAGGCATTAAATTTCCCAAGGGCTCTTGCTTCATAGATCTGGTACATGTAGGTTCTCCTCTTCTCCAGCATGACAGATTACAGTACTCAAAGGCCTTTCCCACAACTCTGGGGGTAACACTTGACTCCCTCCTCACTCAGTTAAGGTTAGTGAGACACTGACATTTCCACAGGGCATCTCAGTCATCTTTCTTTGGCAGCCTTCTCCTTCACATTACATAACCCAGCCTCATTAAATCCTGTCTTTTCTGGAATTTCTTTGGCAGCTCAGCCTTCTTGTGCTGTCCCTGCAGCTGTGTTCTCTATGCCACAGTGAGAAGGAAAGCATAAGGGATATTCATTAAATGATGAATCATCCCATTCACAGTTCTTATTCAGTCATCCCTGGAGATGGTCAACAAAGGAATGAGACTTTGCCTGCACTCCTTACAGAAATCTTTGCCCTTGAGAGTCAGGAGGCTGTGGGGAGGCTGTTGTACAAGCAACAGAGCAGTTCATTGTGTTTTCACAGATCTTTCAGGCTTTTCATCTCCACATATTTTTCTGGTGATCAAGGAACTGCAGTACTGCTCTTCCCATCCAATCTCCTCCCTGCTGTAGGAGAAATTGGAAAGAGAAGTTAGTCAGGCCATCTGTCCTGTGTCTGCCCTGGAACACAGAATTGAGAAGGTAAGGCCAAAAAGATGACATTTAGCTAAAGCAACAACTAACTAAGGATGATGAGCAGAGTAGATACCAATATTTCCAGTTTCTGGAAAACTACTGAGTTGCTCAGATGGGAAAATGATGGAAAAATGTAAGTCCTATTTCAGATTGCATGAGTTATAGTTTCCTCAATAAAACTTCTGATTTACGTCAAGATTTGATTTACTTCTGAAGCTGTTGTTACCATGTGTCTATGTGTGTGAAAGAGCCACTGGAGCCTGCTAGTTACTCATCTCTGCTGGAGAATTCTGTGCAGGCCTTTTGTGGAAAATTACTGCCTCTCTATGCACTCTTGCCACATTCATATTCAGAACTCCCAAGGACTTTGCAAAAGGTTGTCTTGGCTCTCCCACATAAGTATGGCATATGAGGCCCCCACAGTTGTTCTGACCCCAGTTCAGTTGGCTATGAATTGTTAATGCTTGCACACAAGATGTGCTTGTGAGAGGAATACTAATCCCCATATCAGTTCTGCTGGGTATGTCATGAACCCTGCAAACAGTTACAGGTTTACATGCAGAGGAGTGGAGCTGAAGAATCTCCCTTTGTGGTTTTTGGTACCACAGCCATAGAATGGCCATCTTTGGGGTAGGCCTGTTATTTAAGCCTGGGACTTCATGTAAATGTCATAGATGGGTATACATCTTTGTGCAGGGGCTTTCAAATGCAGTCCTTTGTGCATGGAATTGTTTCTCTTGTTGGTGATCATCGTAAACAAACAAGAAAATAAAGTTTCAATAGTAATTTCTGCACACAACAGTATTTCCAAAATATCTTATAAATGGCTGATTTAGGGTTGCCCTAGGAAAACCATGCTTTTCTCTTATCTCAACCTCAGACTCCAGAATGTAGTGGCTATTTTAGCTTTTGATCTATGCACGTGTAAACTGATACGGTTTGACTCCATGCTTAAATCTGACCTGGCAAAATTCCCTGTGTTTAACTCTGTGCTCCCATGAGACATGACAGATAATTATTTGCATTCACATTACTTTCTTCTGGTATTCATACACAGCATATGGAGGACATGTGCTGAACAAGAATGAATGCCAAATGGATGATCATATTTAAACTTTCATGAGCTATTCTGCTGGTAACTATTCATTGCACAAGTTTTATGCCACTGTGATGCCATTGAAAATAACAACTGATACTCTATAGGCTGAACATTTATTTTGTTAAATTTGAGTTCAGGCAAGTGACAATTTTGAAACATTTTTAAAAGTCAAAACATTGAACCAATACAGTAAATGGAGAAATTATTCAGACTGTCACTTGTTGTTTTGCTTAATCCAGCTGAGCGAGTAGTTTATAAAAAACATTGCACTTATTATGAATCTACTCAATTATGATGAAATCTTTTTACAAATCCTACTCCTCTGGTTCTACAATCACTTCTGTATTTACTGTGATTTCTCATATCTGCTATGATTTTCATTGTGACTGGAGCACAGCAGAACTTCCTAGAATTACAAAATCTTTATGGCCAAGAAAGCAAGCTGTGACAATAAAAAATCTGCTACAATTCTGCGAGGAACAACTGATCTACAAATGATAGAGGGGTCTTGAATATTAGATTGGACTGACAATGAAGGTTTTAATAAGAGGGTGGATTCAAACCATGTTAGTAGTTGATAGCTGTAAATATGTTCACAAAGTCTGTAGGGAAGATAGGTGCAAGGAGAGGCAAGTGGTTACAGAATTCATCTTTCCCGTATGTCAAATTTCCTGGGCTGTGGGAAGTGTAATATATATTTCACAGGACCAGTTTGGAAACCAGAAATGTACATTTTCTATGCCTAAATATATTCCTCTTTACAAGACTAGATTTTCACTAAACGGAAGAATAAGAAATGCTTCCAGCATATAAACCATCATGCTTTTCATAACGACTGACATTATTTGGGTTTTATTGCTATGTATTCATAGTTAAAAACTCTAGATATCCTGAAGTTCCTATAAAATGAAAATATAGGATTTTGGTCCTAACGTGTTAGAATGTATTATTGCATATACTTGCTTTGCTAAAAGCTGCAAGACATGCAGTATTTATAAATGCAATTATAACTGTGGTAAAGAATGTAGAAAGACCAGAACAGACTATCATAACATAGGACAGTCTGTTTCACGAGCAATAGTGTTCTATACAAACTTGTATCTGTCAACTGACTTGATAACCATTTGATCACCTTATTTTACTTTTCCAAAATATTTCCTACATTAACCCAGCCTAGATTCCTTTTCTTGTTTTCCCATTTGTAAGATGTGTATATGTGTGAATACACATGAAAGCATATGTGTATATAACTTCACACATATTAAGCTACCATTCAACGCTCAGTTGACTTGTTGAATGCTGTTTCAAAAGCCGCAATGAATCTTTTTAAAAATTAGAACTGCCAAGATGGCATTTCATATGCAGATATACAGCAAACAGAACAGATTCATAAAGGTGAAAGCTGGACATACATCAGTGTAGCTCATTTCTCAAGTAGAAAATGAAACTTTTAACTCAGAAACATATGTATCTCTTGTTGAGTAAAAGTGTAACTACAAGGACTGAAACCCTGTGTCCCAAGTCATTTGCCCTAACTCATATTCGTTGTTGTGGAGTCATGACATTATAATGTAACACAGAGGTGCCAAGAGGAATATGTGTGCTTAAGTGTAAATCTCTTCCACAGAGGTTTTCTGTCATCATTAAATATAAATCAATACATTCTTCATGCAAAATCTTTTACCAGTATTCTGCAAGACAGATTTTTGTAAATTGTTCTAGGTACAGGTATAGGAAAATAATTATATTTAAAAACATTTTTGATGTACATTGTTTAAAGTCATTTGTACAAAATGGGAAATGGTTTCAATGCATGAATGACAACCATGAGATTGATTTTCTTATAAGATTTGATGGTCTAAAACCTATGTTTTATTTAAAAACAGAGAAAAGGTATTTTAAAAACTGTGGTTATTATGAAAAGGTAAATCACAGCATATGTATACTAAAATAATTCTGACTCAGGACATAAAATTTTTGTTCTGACTCTTTGTCTTTTTAAAGACTTTATTTTAGTGTAGTCTCAATCAAATAGATAAAAGGAAAAAATATATATGTCAGGTTAATTCTTCTGTATGCTGCTGTTGTACCTCTGGAGCCTGCAGACTATTAAAGTATGCTGATTATACCTGTTATGCTAATGCATTATTCATTAAGTTGGCACCACAGCATCTTCAAACAATTTGTAATTTTCCATTATTTTCTATCAAAGAAACCATATGTTGTTCTCACAGTATATTGATAGAAGGGCATATACAAAGCAAACAGTCATATGGAAGCACTATCTGCTTTCAGCTGAGCTTTTCAAATAGTTATTATTAAATATCACTTTTAATGGCCTGTTTTATTATTCAGTGCCTATACCATGAAACTTCAACAAGG
The DNA here is from genome assembly GCF_000690775.1 of Eurypyga helias. NCBI lineage: Eukaryota > Metazoa > Chordata > Aves > Eurypygiformes > Eurypygidae > Eurypyga > Eurypyga helias. Next base: position 22,462 of record NW_010264813.1, read on the forward strand.
AGAGCGACCAATGACTGATTCACTCACTGTGTTGAAAATGTTTCAGTTCTTGAAAACAGTGTCCAGTGGAACTGCACTACAAGATATTTTATCAAGGATGTTGTACATCAGGTTTTGTTATGAAGATTCTGTTAATTGCTGTTTGAGTATCTAAGAAGCAGTACTTCATTATGAGAAATCAGCCTTGTTCTCCATCCCATTCCATGTGGTGTAAACCATGGTTTTGATGATCAAACTATGTTTTTAATGATCACTTGTAAGCTAATCAGCAATAATCTGATTCTGTGCACAACCTGAGAAGTTTTCCTGAAAAAATTGTGAAATTCTCTGATCAAGGACAAAAGCCCCCAAAACCCTGTAGGTAATTAATAAGAATGTATAACAATTTGACAGATTTATACATATATTTGATAATTCCACTATCCTCTCAATTTCTAGACAAAGTTTTTGTAGACAATTACTTATTTTATAATGTAAATGATAAAAAACTAATATTAAGACTGTTAATAATTGAAATATACTGATTTTTCACTAATCTTTTTTTGAACTGGATTTTAATCAGCATTAAAATCCATTGTCTTCTGAGCCAGCAGTTGAGAGTGTTAGGTTAACCATTGGACTCAATGTTCTTAAGGGTCTTTTCCAACCTCATTGGTTCTATGATTATATGATTCTGTGATCAGTCATGTCAAGATGTTCCATTGTGTTCATAACATAACCCTGAGTGCAGTATCTAAGGGTTTCATAGGGTTAAGACAAAGAGGTGCCAAAATCAGATGTACAGAAGGAATTGAAAGGGATGGCACTGGCTCAGTTTGTCAATTTTTTTAAATTATTCCTTAGGTACCCCTAAAATAGAACAACTTAAAATTCAAGTTCTGGGTTACCATTTATCCACAAAAAGTGCTATTGTGAACATCTGAGGTGCATTTAGTAGAATTACATCTACATGCAGTCCATCTGACTGAGTTTGGTCTCATATTTCAAGACTAATCTATGTTGTTGAGAAGACCAAGGCAAAGAGAAACTGGGTCCTCATGGGTCCCTCTTGCTTTTATCACGGGGGTCATCCTGTGTTCTGTTCTGAACACAGGACATGTTTTTCACACACCAAACCAGTACAGTTGATAGCCGAGAAATGCACTTCAGCTGCATCTAGATGAAGTTAAAAAGAACCCAAGCATACAGTCTGTTATGATAGATGGAATAGATTGGTCATATTTTCATATAGTTAAGACAGTCTATACTTAATGTATCCAATTTTCTCACATTACATTGCCCTTAATGGATATTCTTAGGGATAAAAATTATTTCTAGTGGAGGGAAGCACTAGAGTGCTAGCTCTCAGTACTTTTAAATCTCTGCAGGCTTATGATACAGGGGGACAGTTTTTACATGAACTAATAATAATCAGGACTAACTGATTCACACTCTCATGAGTCATAGAGTCACCCATCCTACTTCTGCTTCCAGTAATGAAGAATATTGATCTGTCTCAAAAGCAAGGATGTTTCATTTGGGATCACAGTGAGGCAAAAAGTTCAAGTCCCATCTACATCAGAAAAGCAGCCATGTGTCAGGGTCCAGCATGCACCAAGGGTCTTAGCAAACTCCTTCCGCCTTCCAGGGCTGGGGTGTGGGTTATGAGGGCCAGCTTTGCTGTGAGATGACCTAGGAAGCGCCTCCCTGGGCTGCTCCTCCTCCTGCAGGGTCTTCCCTGGAGCTCAGACCTTTTGGGTTGCACTGTAGGATTGTCTGTCCTGTGACATCTCCTCACTGGCCCAAACCTCCACCTGCTGCCTTGGCTAGACCTAAGCATATCCCCATCCCTGTCCCCATGGCTCTCCCCAGGCATTCCAGGACCTCTTCTGACCCTGGTTATTGCCACTGGTGCTTCTCTACTCTCCCTGTTCAGGTATCATGGGATTGCACCTCCTTTTGGTGAGATCCGTACGCTGCCCACCATGCTGTCACCCAGAATGCCAGGTCACCTCCTTCATACATCTGCCCACTCTTATGACTTCCTGACATCATGCAGTATCACACCCATGTGACGGAGAGAGAATGTGAAGTGCAGTTCAGTCCTTTGGACCCCAGAAGACATGAATACCCATCAAAAAGCTGTGACAACTAAGATTTGTAAACATCTGTGAAAGTGATGACAAAGCTTCTACATAAACAAACGATCTACTTTCTGGCTGTTAGAAACAACCTCTTCATTTCAGTGCCAAGCTAAACTCAAGGGGCAATTTTCCCTAAAGAAAATTCCTGGGCAAAAACATTTGAAATTTGTGGGAAACCTTGTCAGGGAGTCTTGTATTTCACTACGTATAATTTACAATTAATTTTTTTGTTTGTTTGTTTTGGTAGTCTAGTGTTGCCTGTACAATGTCTATAATGACACTAGTATTTTTGAGGTTTTGATGAAGTATGTATATTGATGGCATATTCTACACTGTCAAAAAAAGTCCCCTGTCAATTGAAAAAAAGAGTAGTTTTACTTCTAGGATTTTGTTAAATATTTGTAGCACACTCACAGCTGGGGATGTGACAGATGCAGCTTCCTGTACACACTATCCTTATTTTATTTCACCACATTTTGTTCAGTGTCATTTTCCCGTTTTTCCTCCATATGTTTGATAACAGTCAGCATATGTTCTCTGACACAGCAGATGACCTTTAATTGTATCTCGCGTTGCAAGGCTGATGTTATATGACTGAAGATTTACCTTGAGAATGTCTCAGTAATGTTTAATGGGTCAGTCTTAACCATTCATTGTATTTAAACTGTCCATAGAAAATGCTTATGGGTGGTTGGTTATTTGATATATGCACCAGATGTCTGGTGCAGCTCGGCTCACAGGAGTATTGCTTTGATACCAGCTATAGGCAATGCTCTGAGACTCACTGTTCGAGACATTTAACTGTTTTGTACCAAGAGCACGAAGACAGCCGATGTCTGACTCTCTAAATCATTTGAAGTGACAGCCCTAAGAAAAGACGCAAACATACAGAGAAGCAGTAAGAACAACTGCATGGTACTCGCTTTTGTTTGAAGCTGATTTTTTCCATTCCAAACATGCTGCTTTTCCCAGAAACTGTACTGGCTTTTTCTGCCCTCTGTATGAGTCCATTTTCAGACATGCTTCTTTCAGCACGCACTGCTGTGGTATTAGAATTGTCCTCAAATTTCAATATTTAATCTTGGTTTAAAATACTTTCTACCAACGATAAGAATCTTTTCAGGTGAAACCATTTCAAATGAGTAACATATGTCCACATAATGAATTGAGAGCAGATCTGAGGAGAAGGACTTGGTGGTAATAGTGAATGAAAAGCTGGACATGAGCTGGCAGTGTGTGTGGACAGCCCAGAAAGCCAGCTGTATCTTGGGCTGTATCTATGCTGAGAAGCATAGCCAACAGGTTGAGGGAGAGGATACTCCCCCTATACTCTGCTCTTGTGAGACTCCAGCTGTAGTGCTGCATCCAGATCTGGGGCAACATAACATAAGAAGTATATCAACCAGTTGGAATGAGTCCAGAGGAGGCCACGAAGATGATCAGAGGTCTGGAGCACCTCTCCTATGAAGAAAGGCTGAGAGAATTGAGCTTCTTCAGCCTGGAGAAGAGAAGGCTCTGGGGAGTCCTCATTGCAGCCTTCCAGTACCTGAAGGGGCCTACAAGGAAGCTGGATGGGGACTTACAATGGCCTGTAGTGACAGGACAACAAGGAATGGGCTTAAATTGAAAGTGGGGACATTTAGATTGGATATCAGGAAAAAGTTCTTCATGGAGAGGGTGGTGAGGCACTGGAAGAGGTTGCCCAGAGAAGCTGTGGATGCCCCATCCCTGGAAGTGTTCAAGGCCAGGCTGGATGAGGCTTTGAGCAACCTGGTCTAGTGAAGGGTGCCCCTGCCCATGGCAGAGGGATTGCAACTAGATAATCTTTAAGGTCCCTTCCAACCTAAACCATTTAATGATTATATATGCATATGAAACGCATGCATAAAGCCACAAGAATTATTCTTTGTCTGGTTCCATTTTAGGTAATGCAGTGTTATAATATTTTCCCTTTGTAACAGAAATTTACCAGTTTAAAATGAGTAGCCATTGACTTGCCTGGACAGAAATCTTAATGACGTTTTCACAGAACCCCAGCACTAATGAATTTTGTTAGAGCCAAGGAGCATACATAGACCTTGACTTTTTTCTCTGAACTTTGCTTGATTTTGCCAGTTAGCAGAAAACCATGTTAGCTTGGTCTTCACCATTTAGATTACCTTTGGGGAAGACTCTTTGCAACAGATTCTGCTGATTGTTTTTCTATCAAGGACATTTTCCAGAACATGAAAGAAACAACAAACCACACTGTCACTATCATACATTTAGGGATGGATTTCATTTACATTTTGAACTCCCAATCTAATATGGCTTTATTATGTACAGTGATTAGCAGTTGCTCTGGTGTGAAAAGAAAAAAGATGTCCGTATTTAGTCATAATTAGTCATAATTGTCAGTGACTTTACTGTCAGCCACTGCCTTACCCTGAAGCATCTGGATAATGATTTCAAGACTTACTGATACAGAACTCCCAGCTGATCCTGAGCTGTTTGCTGTGGAACTTGATCTAATGCTTTTCTAGTTACAGCAGATTGACAGTTTAATAAATAATGTGCACTATATCTGAAATCTCTGATGGGGTGCTACATACTGCTGCTCAGGACTTTTCATTCCAACTCACTATCCTCAGCTTTGTTCAGTCATTGAATTATAGCTGTGTCTAGGGATCAAGCTAGACATCTGCTGTTTTAAATATTTCAGTGTTTAATCCTTTTAGGAGTTTGATTTTACTTGCTTTGAAACCATTAGACAGTTACTGACGTATGACTCCTCTTTAATCAAAGATCAGACCAGAAATCTTCACCACGTATAACTTCTCATGGAGCAAATTCCAAAGTAACAATGTCACTGGGTGACCGTCCTGTTTCAGTCAGCAAATAACTGAATATCAATACTGTAAGGGTGAGGCCAAGCTGAAGATCTGAGGAACATCTAGTAAAGAATAAGATGTTATTTGACTTTTTGGTACCACTAACATAACAGCTGATCTCTTTGTACAATAAAATCTGTCATGTCATGCAATTCATTTAGCAATATTATTCCGCAGAGATCAGCAGGTTGTTCTTGACCCCACCTGTGCAAGTTGTAGTCAATAGATAGATTACAAATAGCTCTCAAGGGTCTGTTTCAATTGCTGCATGTCTAGAATTTTCTTAAAACTGGCTGTTTATTTAAAACTTTATGCAGTGAATCCCACTGACATGACAGAGATGCTCAGTTCAGTAGTGCCCAGTCAGGAGCATCAAGACCTGTTTTCTAACTGGTGAACCCAGTATGAAACGGAGTTGGAACAGGGTCACCAGCAGAGAGGATGCTATGAAGAGCTGTGAGCTGCAGAAATCAAGCACATGACGAAATTCTATTCACTTTTCAGGTCTTATGTCAATACTAACGTGTTTGAAAATTTTATTGACAAATTTGCATGATTTTCTTTCTCCTTTCAATCTCCAGAGTGAGAACAGTACTGTAAACTTCATAGGACTACTCTAATGGCTATAAGCCTTATTGTCACTCCAGATCACTGATGAACAATGACCTCTTTATGTTCAGATTGTGACTCTATTGTTTTCCAGCAAGTCTCTGCTGTTTATAATTTTCTTTACCTCAAGATTTCATTGATTAAAGATAATAGATAGAGCACAGAAAAGCCCACAATTAGTTGATTACAATGATACAGTGCCAATTGTGTCTTGTCGAGGCATATAATTTCTTCTATCATTACAGGAAAACAAAAGTTGACAACAGTGAATGCAGAGAGCTCATTTGACTGTCTGCTGGGAACAGTATGCTTTGATATTGGATTTTTTCCTTCTTCCAACTTAAATGAGGTTACTTTTTTTTTTTTAAAGATGGCAGCTCAATTAAGAGTAGAAGACACAGATGTCTCATAAATCTGCATTTCAACACTGTTTATTATTCCCTGAAATTACCCAGAATATAGAATGAAGGGCAATACTGTAACTATGCTAGGCAACACTCTACTAGTTTTGTGTGTATAAAACTGCCTATATATATCAAGTTAGAAAGAGAGGTCAGACTGAGGCTCTTTTGAAATGTAATAAAAATTTGGAGGCAGTATGTATATCTGAAGAGATCTGTTACTATGGTAAAAGTAACTAAAACTGTTATTCAGCGGTGGCACGATTTTTATGACCATCCTCAACCACATGTATGTCTGAGTGGTATATTTTCTTCTTTCTCATGAACACTATCAAGATGGAATTCTCTTTATTTTTAAATCTATTTTCCTTTGGTGTTGCCTCTTCCTTTGATTTACATATCTTGTTGGTATATATTGAAGAACTTATTTCAAAAGGAAGAAGAGAGTCAATGAATAACAGAAGTGTTTAACTTACAGTTAGGAAAAACATAATCTCCATGTCTTACTGATAAACAGGAAAGAGAGCAATAAAGTTTACATGGAAAAAATTCTACCTGTTATTGAGATTTTCAGTTGTTATTTTTTGTCATTTATTAATTTACTAATGGACCTATATTGGAAACCAATCATGAATAGGTTTTTATATCACCACTGTTTTTATTTAGAACAAGTAAAGTAATTTAATCTAATTGTCCCTTTCATTTCAACTCCATTACAAATTGCATTTTCATAAAACAAGGTCTTCAACAAAAGACATCAAAATAAAACAAAAAGACCTTTTTGAACTTGTTCCAGGAAATTACTGTGAAAAAAAAAAAAAATATTTTAAGCATTTGTAGTAAAACTCCTCTTGTAATAAACATGAGTAGAAAATCTCCAGCTGTGATCTCTGCACTAGCAGAGGTGGGCAGAACATTTTCTACTTGTCTGTGGAGAAATTAGTACTAACTTGAAGATGGGAATTGTAGCTCTGTATCATAAAAGACATGCTAAGACACTAAAGGCAACTCCCATCCATGCTTGTTTATTTGTATATTTTAAAAAGAAACATAGTATCTTTTGCAACCTTTAAGCTATTATTCTCAATTCAATATAATTTAACTTACACAACAGGAGGTATTTTTCACAAAAGTTACAACCAGATTTTTTAAAGTGAACCTACTCTGATACTGTGCTCTTTCTTTATTTCTGTTATTCACTGTGAGACTAAGTTAACATCATGTTGTTGAAAGAAACATGGCAGACCAGAAAAACCTTAGGATTTCAGGTTATTCTGTATAAAAAAATATATGAATCATATAAAATTAAATTATGTGCAAAAAGATCATACAATGGAGGTAATTCAGACACTTCTTAGTGATGAATACTTCACTTTGTATTCACCCAAAATGTTACAATAATGTGTAGATAGACTGAATGGATGAAACCATAGCTAAATTATTACTGAACATGTGGAAAACTAATTTTTTCATTTTCTGTCATATGTTACTAAAACTTTAAAATAATGTAAATACAAATAAGGAGACACAGTTTTTTATTACAATGTGTCAGCACAATCTACCTATTATCTAGTACTTAGAATATTGGGATGTCTAGACTTTATGAAATATGTGTAGTTTATAGATTTATTCCACTGAATTTTAATTCTAAAAACCACAAAACATAGATGAGTCTTTTGTCTTTACTTGTAATTCAGAATTGATTGGTTACTATTTAAAGATACATTTAAAATAATCTCTTCACAGCGTGTGTCAACTACAACAGACTATATTAAAGTAACTCCTAAAAAGAAAATTATTTCAAGTCTTACAGACAAATAAAAAAAGCAAAACAAAAATAATTAAAAGCTCATTAATATTTAGATAGTTGTTTAATAAAGACAAAGAAAAAAGGGAAGGGTGAAGAATGCTGTCTAAGAATGATACCTAGCTGAATGTAGATTTTTTTAAAATATCAGAATGAAAATTTTCTTCTTTTTGGGG
>NW_010264813.1:30468-45796 GCF_000690775.1 Eurypyga helias
GGGGGGGCGGTGTGTGTCTATTGATTCAGATAAATAAAAATTGGAAAGAAGCAACAGAATTTACTGTGATTTACATATAACAATACAAAACATCTTTCTTGAAGGTGTTCTGTACTTCACATGTATTTAAAGTATTTTCTGTTATGTAATTTCTCTGTAATCATTTACACTTCCATTTTACATTACCAATGGTGGGAACAATCTGCTATTTTCATTTTCCATCCATGTCAGCTCCACATGAACTGTGTTTGATGTGTTGTGAAAGTATCTGTTTCAGCAAGTAGAAGGATAATAGATGGGAAATTGTCTTTTGCTCATGGAAAAGGTATGGGTAAAAACCATACCAAATTGACTATTATTGTTTTGGGGTTTTCTTCCTCTGTGTTAGTAGAAAATACAAATCTTAGTGGACATTCTTTTAAGATAGTTATAACTTCAACTTGTAGATCGCTGTTTGAAGGCTTTTTCAGTTCTTGTTTAGACACTAAAACAACATTGATGATTATCAGGTTTCCTTTTGCCTCCTTTTACTACCCTTCATTAAAGTTCTGTAAAGTACACATACTATAGTAACACTGAGCTAAAAGATGGACCCGCCCTGAAATTAATGAAAAGTGCAAGCCTGCAATTCACTTCATATGAAAGTCTAAATAAGCATAAACAAATTTGAAAGCTTATCTGCACCTGGATGGTAGAAAAAGCTTTGTTGAGTACTAATACTGAATTTACAGTTGTACAAATATATTAATGACAATGGATGCTCTTCTGATTTATACTAAAAAAAAAATTAAAAGGAAATGAAATAATTTGCACTACAAGTAAATCATTATGTAACAAAATTTTGAGAAATAATACAAGAAGGAAATTTTTGGAAATACTTGAAAAGCATGGATGAAACAGCTGAGGTCTGTAAAACGTTTGTTGATGTAACTGAAGGCAGAGTATATAAGTTTCAGTTAACTTCTGAAATGAGGTTATATAAAAACTTTCATCAAAAACAAAGATGGTTTAGGAGTAATGCTAAAGGTTCATTGCTATTTGCATTTATTTTTAAGCTTCATGTAGGAAGATACTAATTCTTAATTAACTGAATTAACAAAAACAAACAAAAAAAACCCAAACAAACAAACCCAAACCCAAACCCAAAACAAAACTAAAACCAAAACAAAACCAGAAGCATTTTGTTTGGTTACTTGGTTTTGAAGCTTATTTCCTGATTAGCTCCTGGCAAAGGAAAATCTTCAATGAAAATTATAGGAAGGGCTGTAATTAATTCTAGAAAATATTAAGTATAAAAAGTGTGGTAAACAGTACACCAAGTATTATTTTCTCATGAATAGTATGTCAGTTTGTGCTAGACGTATACTGTAACAGTCATATGATGCAATGATAGCTACTATTATTATGATGACCCATAAAAATATAAATAAATCAGAACAGCATTATTAGGAACCTCGCTATCACACAGATAGTCACATTTCTTCAATAAAAAACTTTCATAGGATTAAAGTCTTCTGAAATATCTGTGACTTCTTGTAGGATGATATATTATGGTATACCTACACTGCACACTAATGCAGGAATTTTGTCCTCTTAAAATATAAATTGTTCAACAAGACTGTAAAATAATCAATTTTTCTCCCTGCATCAAGGAATTGCGTCAAGAATCACTCAGGTGACAATAAGTTGCATGATGTGACAAACTAATAGAATTTGGTAGGAGTTATAAAGAGAGGAATATCTAAAATTGTAGACTGTCTTTCCTTCTCTTAGACAAACATTGCAGACATACTTTCTGTCACACTTTTATCTCTGGAAACCAATAGTTTTAAACTTTTCTCCAAAATTACAATTCCATAGAAAAGTGGCATAGAAATGTCTAAGAAGATACGGAATTCTTATTTTCATTTTCTTCTTTCTTATGCAAATGCTCATTTCAGAGGGCATGAAGAAAACTAAATTCTGTCTGGTCTACATACAGTTGTGTCCAGTAGGAAGGAAAAGATAAGGAAAAACATATCACCAAAACCAAAACATCTTCTTAGAGCTAAAGTTGAATGTTCTATTTCTCTTTGAAGAACATGGTAAGAGTAACACTCAAGTAATTTCCACTCTTTGATAATGCTTTAAACTGTAAGAAGGGTTAGTCGTCAACCTCTTCACCAGATGGCAAAGGATAGGCAGGAATAACCCTTGCCCAAGACTGAATTAAAGGGGAACAAAACAGGCAGAACTTTTCTTTCTGGAATTTTGACAGTAAGTAATTTAGAACTCAGCCCTTCACCATATTGTAAAAGTCATTATCAGATAAGTGTATTTTGCTCTTAGGCAGAAATGTATCTGGAGAGTTAGGGATTTTGATTGATGTGATACAGTACAGAGAAACAAAAGTTGGTATTTAAGTGATATTTAATAATTTTAATGAATCAATTTTTTATAGTTTAAGGAGTAAATACGCATGTATATGAGTATAACAATTCATGGGATAAGCTAAAAATGTCTCTGTATGCATGCACTTTAAATGGATGTGTACATGAATTGTAACTGGTCTCATTGTGCCCCAAACTAGTTCTTTCTGAAACAATAAAAGAAAAAAAATATTTTTGACTTCTCTCTCAGAAATTGTTAACTTTCTATATTTTGGAAAAAAAACTCCACTGAACACACTGGTAATTTCAATCTTCTGAAGTATTTATTTGTAAGAAACTGAAGAAACTTCTTTTCTAGAAGTATTAAAAGGGAAACTTAGCAAACAATAAATGATAAATTGTGTACAATAAATTAATTCATTGTTTACTACTCTTGCTCGGGCAGAGATTTCAGTTATTCTGTATCAAAAAATATATGAATCATATAAAATTAAATTATGTGCAAAAAGATCATACCATGGAGGTAATTCAGACACTTCTTAGTGCTGAATACTTCACCTTGTATTCACCCAAAATGTTACAATAATGTATATATCTAGATAGACTGAATGGATGAAACCATAGCTATATTCAAAGCTTTTTTTACCCTTTCTTATTTGTAAGGAATCAAATATTTTAGGTTACCTTTTTGTTACATGACAACTCTAATACACAATGTCTTTTCTTTTGAAATAAGCAACACTAGAGCAGCTTCATTTGGAAAGGCTGATGAATACTAACCCAGTTGGTCCTTTTGGTTGTGGTACAGAAATAGGAAGTTTAAGGTAATGAAAATCTCTATCATTTTTCCCCTGGATATTCTTCTGTTTGTGATTATATAGAGAGATATGGGGAATTTTAGCTAAACTTGCACTTGAAAAATTACTACTTTATTATAATCCTCAGAACCTCCCCTAACTCTACCATTACTAGCTATGCTATGCTATCTCTTCAAGGGCCACAATTAGACCTTGAATCCTAGGCTTGTAGCCATAGGATTTTGTGACTCTTTCAAGATCAGTATCTGTGAGAGACCTTCTCTTGAGTTGTCTCAAAGCTGGCTGACAAAGCTGTGAAACTTCCTGGTGGCTTGGCAGGCAGGGGTGGCCTGACCCCCGAAACAAAAAGGCCTGCACCCCTGAATAGATAAGGGCCAGTGGCCTGCCAACAGATGCAAATAGCCTCTGGAGACCAGTTCCGATCAAGGACAAAGAACAATCACCTTGCTTCATGGGGGGTCCAGACACAGAGGACCCCCAAGCCTGCCAAAGTATGCCAGTGGTCACGCAGTGGTCCTGTGCACCCCGTGGGATCAGCTGCTGAGAGCGTGCGCAGGAGGCAAGAGTCAGCAAAAAAATACCCTGTAAAAGACTGTGACCAAACTGCAAAGAGGAACGCTCCCCACCGAAGACTGCAAGACTACGGACCAACGGGACGCCACTGGATCCATGCTGGTGACTATCTCTTGCAATTCTATCCCGACTGCTTGCTAAATTTTCCCCCTTTTCTTTTTTCTCTCTCTCCTATCGCTATTTTCTTACAACAAAAATAAACTCCTTTGTTAGCGGCACCTGACCTCGTTTGTGTCTTAATCTCACTCTGGGTATAACAATTTATCTCCCCCTTCCTGGGATAACCGGGCCGGAACAGTATCATGTGATAGTACGAAAATATTCAGAAACATAAGCAGAGGAGCTCTGTTGATTAATTTGGAGAGAATTATCCTGTGAGAGGTTGAGGAAGGGGGTGATAATTCCCTGACCATATAAATAAAATAGATTAGGTGACTAATTTGTCTGATACCACTGCAAAAAATATTTTCTTAGAGTTCAATGTTTGCAATGCCACACTGAAAGTTATGGAGGACAGAAGCAGAGGTTTTTGTGGAAGAAAGTAGTTTTTTCTGTTTCTTTGGGAAACATGAATATGGTTGTGTTCTAAGATTCAAATGCCCCTTCTATTCATATGTCACTCAATATTCTTATGTTGGCGAGTCCAGAGCTGGAGGCAGTGCTCCAGGTGGGGTCTCACAAGAGTAGAGTAGACTGGGAAAATCACCTTCCCAACCCGCTGGCCACACTTCTCTGGATAAAGCCCAGGATACTGTTGGCTCTCTGGGCTGCCAGCGCACACTGACAGCTCATGTTCAGCTTTTCATCCACCAGTACCCCCAGGTCCTTATCCTCAGGGATGCTCTCTATCCATTATTTTCCCTGTCTGTGCTTTTGCTTGGGATTGACCCGATCCAGGTGCAGGACCTTGTACTATATGAATTATACACCCTGCAACCCTGCACTGAGTTGTACTGTAACCCTGCCAAAATCTTTTTTCTCTGAGACATTGTCTGTAAAATAACCTGTAAAATAAATAAAAGCAACACACTTACATGGATACACACTGAGAAAGCCATGCAGAAATAACTCTGTGTGGGGGTTCACATCTGCATACTGTGTTTCCTAATGTCTTTTGTGGGTGGATCCATGTCCTATACTTCCATTTTCCTGTGAAGCTGGTAACATGAAGAGTATGTAGAAAGTAAGGTGATTCTTCTGTTTGCCCTAAGACTTAGTGTATGTGTAGTGATAAAAAAAAAAAATAAAGAAGAAAAAAACATTATGAGAGTATGACACTTTTTATAAAACCTGCCTTTTAAATGAACTTAGCTGGTAGGGGAAGGACATACCAATAAATCACACAGCAACTATGCTGTTTGCCATATCTTACTGCTAATGTGCCTGCGTATTGCTGGAAAGGGTCAGGAAACTGACATATTTGCTCTTACAAATGTTTAGTTTACTTGTTTTTTTGTTGTTGTATCTAGTATGTTCCTAAGGTTGCAGTGACAGAAATCCAGCATGATTAGAGCAATAAAATGCTTGTGGAAAACTTGAACTTTTCCTTCTTACTTTTTCTGAGCAGAATTTCCTATCTTCCATTTTTCAGAAGGAAATTGTGTGTAGGATCATTTACCCAACAATTAACCACAAGTCATTTGTAAACCAAATTCTTATCAGGGTGTATAATTCATGAATCTCAATCTGCAAATACTTGTGTTTAGCAGATAAAACTGTAGACTTCCTATTCCAGAAATGAGAACTGTGATACATGCAAATTTCTAAAGGTCTAGAAAATGGGCAAGGTTTGAGGAAAATGTACATTTGTCACTCTTATACCTCAAAGACATTAGAAAAATATGGCTAATAATACTTGAAAGCTCATTAGTGTTTAAAAAAAAAGGAAAATAAGAAGACATTAGAAATAGATAAATGTTTTTAATGGCTTATGAAGGTAATTTTCCCAGAAGTTCTGAAGCAAATTCTTCCATAATTCCAGTATTACAGTAAGTCATTTATTCTAAACATAACAGGAAAAAGAGGTATCTATCACTTGGATATTTTTAAACTGTCTCCCATAATACATTCCTGATGAATGAAACATTGAGGGCCAAGCAATAATGCTGAAAGAGCACCACCAGTGAAAGCACTATTGTCCTTGTTTTGCCTTTAATCTCAAACTGCAGATGCACAGATAGACTTTGTTCTTTGGGAAGACAAGTTTCTTTTTTGCTATGTTCAATTAATTTGCTTTGAATAGCACAAATATATCCACCCATATTTTTTCTCTGAGTTTTTCATCAAAGCACTTTTCAAAGTGAAGAGGCACTGACCTTCGCTTCCTTTAAGATTTCACTCATATTGAGTCACCACCTAAATAATGCTGAGTTTTGTCTTAATTCTTGATTATAACCATATTTGGCAAAGGACCATGCTATCAAATTGCAGCCTTTTAGAACCACTTTTCTATTATTAGAGAAAAGCTAATGAGTGGTTAAGTCAATAAATGACACATTAAAACTAAAACTTCCAAAGTCTTCATAAGAAATCATGGTTAGTGGAAAATGTAACATTAATCATTGATTTCGAATCTGTTATAAATTTTAACAACTGGTTCTGAAGTTTGAGTGGTCAAAATGTACACAAATTATATCCTATAAATTATTATATCCCTGTTTAAAAGTCAAAAAGACTTCAGCCAGCGAAACAAAAAACACTTCAGCATGAAGAACCATCATATTACATTTTTTAATGAGTCTGGGATTAGTGAAAAATCATTACTTCATCAAAGCAACTTTCCAGTTTTTTAGATGCAAAAATCTGAAAAGGACAAAAGTGTCTTACTTGAAATTATACCACCCTACACTTACTCTTCCAAAATTATGTATTTCAAAATTGGCTTAGTTGATTAAGAAACACATAAGAATTACAAAGAATCTTAGAAGATAAAAGGCACATTTTGAATAGGTTGAGGAACTCATGAATGTTGTCCAAAATATAGATCAATGTACCTCCTTATTAATACATTAACTAGCCATGACATGGAAACCAGTCATGCATATGTTGAGGTTAAAACATTTAAGGAATGCAGTTTAGTCTTTGAACACAAGACTAGGGTATTTTTTTTTCCAAATAGAAATAGAATATATGTCATTCAAACCAATAAAGTATTTCTTCATCATGTCACACAAAAAAAAATCAACAACCCCTCCACCCCATCCCGCACACTCACCAAAAAAAAAAAAACCAAAACCCAGAAAAACCCTGATATAAAAGAAAACCTTTAGACATTTTAAATTGTCCTGACTTATAGTAAAATGAAGTAAATGTACTAGAAAAAAAAAATCATCATACTACATACTCTGTGGGTATGAACTATTAATAGATACAGCATACATTTCTGATATAACTGAAGTAGCATTGATAACATTTTAAAATAAAATAATTAACGTAAATGTTTGAGGTAACTAATTTCAATGGTATAATTGTCCAAAACATACAGTGTTACAGATATGATTGCTGCACATATTCATGGATAGAGTTTTCCAATTACGTATGCAAACATTTGCTTAAGAAGTACTTCAGTCAATAGGGAAGAGAGTGAAAATAATTCCAAACATTTTAAAATTACACAGTTATTTCCTGAAAACTAGAGTGAACTGTTTAAATACAAACATTGACAGTTTTACTATTAAAAAATAAATTTTAAATTATAATAAATTTTAATTAATCATAATTAATTTATCATTAATTTGTAACTTAATTTAGTTTATTATAATTAATTTAAATTTTTTACACTTATGTTGAACTAGGTTTTCTTCATGATCTCAGAAGTTGTTAATGCTTTCTTGTCATAAATGCAAATTTAAAGTTTTTGTCATGCTGCAGTTACTCCTGTTCGTGTCTACGTCCTCTTCAGACCACATGGCAACTTGCACTTTTCTCAGGTCTGGGGCCTGCAGAAATGCTGCTCACTGCAAGCTCTGTACCACCTGTAGAACCTGCATTATATATGGGGGGTTGGTTTCTCTGAACAAGCCATCGTCGTCATCATCATCATCATCATCATCATCATCATGAAAGAAGAGACCCGTGCTCCTCACCCAAGCTGCAATTTCCTTCCCCTTCTTCCCCAGTGTGGAAAAGAGGTTCCATACCTCCAAAACCAGTTCCTACACTGGAAGGAAGTGTGACTGCTATATATGTTGTCCCGGCTCAGTTATCCTGGGAAAGGGGAGATTCACACCCAGAGTGAGATTAAGACACAAACGATGTCAGATGCCGCTAACGAAGTTTATTTTTGTTGTAAGAAAGCAGCAATAGGAGAGAGAGAAAATAGAAAAGGGGGAAAATTTAGCAAGCAGTCGGGATAGAATTGCAAGAGATAGTCACCACCATGGATCCAGTCGCATCTTGGTGGTCCGTAGTCTTGTAGTGTTCAGGGTGGAGGGTTCCTCATCGCAGTTTGGTCTCACAGTCTTTTACAGGGTATTTTTTTGCTGACTCTTGCCTCCTGCGCAAGCTCTCAGCAGCTGATCCCATGGGGTACGCAGGACCACTGCGTGACCACTGGCATGTTTTGGCAGACTAGGGGGTCTTCTGTGTCTGGACACCCCATGAAGCAATGTCATTGTTCTTTGTCCTTGATTGGAACTGGTCTCCAGAGGCTATTTGCATCTGTTGGTAGGCCACTGGCCATTATCTATTCAGGGGTGCAGGCAATCCCTGCTGCCAAGCCACCAGGAAGTTTCACAGCTTTGTCAGCAAGCTTTGAGACAACTCAAGAGAAGGTCTCTCACAGTATGTGCAATGACTAACAGTGGATTTGGGCACCTACATACGGAGGGCCATTCTCAAGGCCCTCTTCAAAAGCATGGTGCTATTAACTAATTATGAGAGCATCATCCTACAGGAAGAACACTACAAAGAGTGTTCCTACTACCCTGAACAGTAATTTCCTAATATAACCCTATAACTAATTTAAGCCAACACATCCAGCCAACTATTCAGTGAATGTTGGCACAACTTTCTCATTTGCTAAGGTGAAAATCCCTACAAAGTCTTTTCAAGTACATCTATTCCATAAGTCAAGCCATGCAGATACTTAAAGGGTATGATCAAATCACTCTTTCAAGTTCTGTTATTTATTTTAAAAACACTAAGGAGTTTTTGGAGTCTATGATTTTTTTTTTTTTTAATGACTGGAATGTTTATTTCAGGGGGTTTATTTTTGTTTTAAGTTCTGCAAAGTTTTACCTTTCTTCTCAAGACATGAAGAGTAACGGATTTCTGTAACAGGCGTCTCTTTGCTGCTGTTTCATATTCCCACAAATTACATATTCTAGCTATGCCATTGAAAACTCAAAACCGGAAACTCCTGTTAGTTGATTGTTTAATTCAACCTTTTGGAGTCTTAATACAGTGTCCCTAATATACTCTTTCTAGTAAACACAGATAATATTACTTAGTTCTCAAATGCATATTTTCTTGTCCTAGCTTATCAAGCGATCCACATCTTCCTGTGGTAATGAGCTTTACTCTTCATTATTTAACCAGTTGAATAATCCTTGTCATCTTTAAAATATTGACTGTAACATTATTTCTTCTAAGTCGTTGATAAAAGTCAAAATAATGTGGGCTCAGGAGTCTATTCTTGCTCAATCTCCCTCCTAATGGATTTAGCCAGATTATCACCAGAATTTAATCATATTCATTCAACAATTCTTTGTGATAATATTCTGTTAGCTGTAAAGGAAATGTAAAACATTTAAAATTGCATAAATGTAACTTTTTATATAACATTAAACTTCATGGGGTTTTTTTAAGTTATAACTATGAGATTAGAAGTGTGTATACAAAGTTCTGGAAGGCCTTTTGATTAGATGTGTACCTGGTTATAGTCATGTTTTAGTTCCCCAGGGCAGATATTAGAGCATATTTGTATGGTGCAAAACATATTAGACGTCTAATTCTTCCTATGTGCACTCTGAACTGAGTTTGTAAGGAAACCATTCTCAACCTGACAAAAGTCTTAGAAATATCAGTAAGCACATAAAAAATGTTTTGTAACTTGTATTTGGATACTAATGTGTGAGAGTTAGTGTATGAGACATGGAAACTAAGTTCCTTGTCTACTGAATCTAGACTTCTGTTATTTACAATAAGGAAAGGCATATTATCACAGGAGAAAGCACTATACTTTGTTTTCATTAAGCTTTTAAATAGAGTAATGAAGAATTAAAGAAATACTGGATGGCAACTTACTTTAACCTATTTCAGTCACAAACTACCTTAGCCGGATTTTTCTTATTATTTTCAAGTAGAAAGACTTCGCAGACAGTAAGAGTGAGAATCATGACTAAACGTGTTGATATTTAGTCTGCCTGCATTTCTTGAATTAGCTACTATAGCTCATAAGGCGCTTCCTCTCAAGTGTTGAATAACTTATCTCCTCTTATACACACTGGAGGCTCTGTTGATATACACCTTTGAGAAAAATAACTTTTCAAATCAATTATTTCAACAAGGTGGTGTCATAAGTCACATTCAAAGAAAGCTGCACTTCTGACCCCTTTCAGTGAACCCTCAAAGTATGTTTGTACTCCCCCTAAAAGGCAAACCCTTCCTCCATCCTTGAGGGTACATTAGACTCCTATAAAAGTGCTAGTATGTATAGGCAGAAATGTTTCTTATATAAGGCACAGATAAATGGCTTTCCTTCTCATGGAAGAGCCTGTCAAAGTTGCCCTGTCTGCTATGTTCAACAATAAAGGTCTCTGATTCACAAAAGGCATTGGAGACATCCAGAAGCACTGGACCATAAGGCCCAAAAAGTGTGTACTACTTGATGAGACATACTCCATGTGGAGCTAAGGAAAGGTGTTCTCCACCTGCCTTCTGCACTCTAGAAGGGATCAGAACAGGAAGAAGTTAAAAACTGATACATCTCAAATTAAGATTGACATCATTACTGCATCTACAAGGACACATCACCTCCCTCTGTCTCAGTCACAACTTGTGTCATTTACTCAAACAGCTCTAGGCATACACTTCAGCAGATCAGTTCAAACTCCTTAAATAGGGACATGTCAGCAGCATACCTGGATTACAAAATCAAAGTGAAAAGAGGGGCCACGTGTCTGGCACAGGAGCATATGTTGATGACTCATTTTTATTCCAGAGGATTACTTAATTCAACAACCAAATGCAAGAAGCAGAGGGTTACACCTCTGGGCTCTGCTTCCAGACATATATGTGATGGTATTCCTTATACAAACATATGGTGTGAGTCCATGTGGCCTTGAAGTTAAGTTGTGTATAGAGTAAGAAAGAATAGGCCAGCTTGTTAAATAGATGAGCTCCTGCTAGCCTGCATGGCTAAACTCTTCACAGACAGAGGCAAAAAACATATTAGTCACCTCTTTTGTACCTTAATACTTTTAAGATTATGGTTTAGTTCCAGCTCACTTCACCCTTCAGATGTAATCAGGTATGTCTCACAAGATGAGCAGTTTTCAGCCAGCCTCTCTACTATTTTCATAGTTTAAAGGAATTTGGAGAGGAATTCCCCTCTGTTTAGTTTTCAGAGTATATCTGTCCTAGATGTCTTCAAGCAGTGCTCTTAACAGGGGCTCGCCAAGGACTAGCCACCTGTTTTAGTATCTTGGAAATCTGTGTTCATTCTAAGAGAAAATTTAAATATTTGCTTTAGGAAGAGAATACAAAGTGGTTTTGGAAGCTCTGTCTAAGGACATAGCTATATTTATGTGTGGTGTCAGAGGTTTCACAAACAAGATTAATTGACCTCAAACATTAATGCATATTAAACTGCATTAGATCCCAATAAATAGAGTAATCATTCCCTTAAATATCTAGACATAGAGAATCTATCTCTAAATATCTACTTTTAGCCAAATAAATTTCATTCCTAGAAAGGGATTCACTCGCTTAACACTGGTGTCTAGTTCTGTATCGGTATCATGCTAAACTACTATACATGCTAAACTGTTAGACCTTGGACTTTCAAGGCATAGTAGTAGCCCAGGTATGCCCAGGTGTAGTCATCCATCATTGTCCTCTACTCCCAAAGTACTCTTCAGAGATGTAGATTCAGCCCTAATACTTTTTCCCTGTTCACCTTCTAGCTGACCCTAATCCTTGTGGCCCCCTTTTACAGGCTTTATTTTCTTCAGTGTGGATCCACTGGCCAGGGTACAGGAATCAAAAACTTTATATATAAAGGTAATATGAAGGTAGTTAACAAAATTATTCTGAACATAATTTGCCATAGTCAGTTCTTGTACAGAAGCAAATGGACCTTCACTAATCAGAAGCAAATGGACCTTCACTAATTAACTGAAATGAGAAGGAAGGAAGGAAGGAAGGAAGGAAGGAAGGAAGGAAGGAAGGAAGGAAGGAAGGAAGGAAGGAAGGAAGGAAGGAAGGAAGGAAGGAAGGAAAGGAGGAAGGAAGGAAGGGAGGAAGGGAGGATACAAAAATAAGCATAGAAGTTATTCTTCATGGTAAGAGCCTTTGGACTGGTATTGAAAGAGGAAATCAATATGGACACTGTCACTCAAACTGCTTTATCCTTTTGAGGAAAATGGCAGTAAGCCTTGGTACAAATGACATGTCTTGATTTAGCAAAGAAAAATAATTAAATATACTTAATTATAGATTTATTTATTGTAGGAATCCAGAAGTGACACATATGATAAACACTTCTGTTAAAATTATTGAGGCATATTGCGGTTTTCCTTTTTCCCATATGGCTTGCCTGGAGAGATTGTTTTAGATAGAGTTTTCATATTTTCCTGCAGAATTTCCAATTTTCTTGAAGACAAAAGTGGGAAAATGCAGTGATTCAGATAGTTATTACCCAGCTCAAAATGGATTAACAGCATGTTTTGCAGCAACACTAAAGAAGGCATTAGACAAAAATGAGGGTAGACTCTTGCAACAACATATTGCAAACTTTATGTTATTGTGAAGCTCATCATCAAGCAGCCACATGAACTCCCACATGGTTATTTCTTATACTGCAATAAAATAAACTTTACTTGCCTAGGCAAAATATAACCAATGAAAAATCAACCATACTCACACCCATTTATAAAAGAATACTTAAGAAAATAATGCATAAGAACTCCATAATAGATCCTTTTATCTATTAAAATACAAAATAAAAACTCTCGAGCAAAACTTGGTCAAGGAATTAAGAGCTCTTGACCTCTAGCTTTATTAACATTCTTGCTGAACTTTTGCTCAATTAGATCATGTGGCAAATTAAATTTGTTCAATTTAGTGGGTGCAGTTATCTTCTGGGTTAGTAAAATACTTTGAAAGCCTGGTTGAAGGAAAGGAAAAGAAAATAAAAGAAACAGGACAATAAAGGATACAAAACACTGAAAAAACAGTTGTGTGAATTGCCAGATGCCTGACCTACTGCAGTGATAGGTATGTGTGGCAGATGCACCTGCCCTGACAATTACCCTATAATGACCTGACAAAAGTCCATCAAACTTCCCACCACGACTCTGGTCACACCCACATGGTGACAATTGGATATTTGGTGGTCCAAAGTAAGGAAGTTGGGGTCATCAGCCAATGGGGGGTGACACTACTTGACCATGTATGACAAAAGATTTGATCCAATTAGGGTATAAATAGGGCCCTTCTGAAGAACCATTTTTAACAGGTCCTCCTTGGAGCAGAGGAGATGCAGCTGGTGATTCTCCTTAGGCTGGGATATCACCTAAAGAAACACCTTGAGGCTGAGAACCCTCCCCTTTATTAGGTGAGTGATTGTGCATTTTGGGTCATCGGCCATAAAGCTCAAGAATTCTTGAGTGTGTAGTATTAATTCGAGACTGACAACCTGATCCTGTGGATTTTTAATGCTTGTCAGAATCTCAATGCAGTTTTGGTTAGAGTAAAACTTAGTTTGAGTTTATTACCATTTTGTAAAATAATAAATCCCGTCCCTAATTTGTTAGTTGGACTGGCTTGCTTTTGTGAAGTTCTGCAACAATATGGAGATATGAATTCTGGTATTCTTCCTGTGCTGCCTCTTTAGAAAACATCTGAAATGGCATGCATCACTTCTGGGTCTGGCTGCTCTTTATTTCTAGCCTTAGCAGTTAGAATGTTGTCTGCCTGGCAGTGATATATGACATTTCAGATGTCTTTGTTTGTTTAACTTCATTTTACACTGGTCTGAGGCTTTGCAGCAATTGGTGTAACTCTTCTTGGACTTTTGAATGCTTGTTTCTGTCACAAGGCTATAGTTAGCCTGAAGGTATTACATTCTGATTTTGGTACTCTAACAGTCTCTGCTGATGTTAGCCATTCCACATAGATTCATATGCACCTTTTCAACAAGTGCTAGAGTACATCGAAAAAATATATGGGAGGATTCTGTCTCAAAAGGGGAAGAAAATATTAAAGGAGATCTCTTGGTCTCATCTGGAATCTGCTGCATCAGCAGACAGGCATGTGTCTACTGTGATTTATGAAAAGCTTTGAAGACAACCAGACAGCTTAGAAACAAAGGAATATGAAAGTCGCAAAAACCCTGTTCAGTGGAATAGGCTGAATTACCTAGCAGTGTGGGTCATGTAGTGCAAGGCAGAACAATTGAGAGGGCCTCCTGCCCAACCTCCTTTCTTAACAGGAGCATATATTACTTTAGCTGGAAACTAGGATTAGGGAATGAAAATAGCCGACAATAACCCTACCTCTGTAAGTAGAAGAGGGGAGAAGCCAACTGCATTTGGTATTTTCTGTGAGCCTTGTAGGGTGAAAGGAAATCATAAGGGTTGAGGATATGAAAAATACATTCATGGAGGATGAAAACTGTGTTAGGATTACAAAGCTTCTGACGCTGCATGGGTGCTAGCCAGCTTCTGGAGGGCTTGTAATGATAAAAGCAGAAATACATGTTCTTCCTTCTGGAGTTGGAGCATGCTGTTTGGGGCTTGTGTCTTGTTTTTCTCTTGAAAAGTAAGCAAAGCCAAGGTGATCTGTGATTCTTCTTTAAGAGAAACAGTTAAGGATGTTCATAATTCAACATTGCTGGACCTCTGGGCTAGAGGTTTTTTAGGCACATGCTGAAGAGACTTCACAACTTCTCTGGAAACCTGTTCCAGTACCCTACCACTTTATTCATGAAGAACGTCTTGTGATCTAGTCTAAATCTCCCTGTTTTCAATTTAAATCAATTACCCCTTGTCCAGTCACTACAGACCCTTGTAAAAAGTCCCCTTCCAGCTTTCTTGTAGTCCCCCTTCATGTGCTGAATGGTGATATAAGGTCACCCTGGAGCCTCCTCTTCTCCAGGCTGAACAAGCCCAACTCTCTCAGCCTGTCCCCATAGCAGAGGTGCTCCAGCCCTCTGATCTTCTTCATGGCCTCCTCTGGACTTGCTCCAAGTGGTTAATGTCCTGCTTATGTTGTGGGCCCCAGAGCTGGATGCAGTACTCCAGGTGGGTCTTACGAGAGAAGAGGGGAGAATCAATTCCCTCGACCTGCTGGCCACAATCCTGCTGATACAGCCCAGGATACGGTTAGTTTTCTGGGGTGCCAGCG
>NW_010264813.1:46503-54636 GCF_000690775.1 Eurypyga helias
GGGGCCCACCTCTCTAGCCTGTCAAGGTCCCTCTGGGTGGCATCCCTTCCCTCCAGCGTGTCAACCGCAACAATCAGCTTGGTGTCATCTACAAACTTGCTGAGGGTGGACTTGATCCCACTGATGCTAAACAGTACCGGTCCCAACACTGACCCCTGAGGAATGTTACTCATCACTGGTCTCCACTCAGACATTGAGCCATTGACCACCACTCTCTGAGTATGACCATCAAGCTACTTCTTTATCCATCGAGTGGTCCATCCGTCAAATCCATGTCTCTCGAATTTAGAGACAAGGATGTCATGTGGGACGGTATCGAAAGCTTTGCATAAGTCCAGGTAGATGACATTGATTGCCCGCCCTCTATACACCAAGATTGTGACTACACTGTAGAAGGCCATGAGATTCATCAGGCATGATTTCCCCTTGGTGGAGCCATGTTGGCTGTCATCAATCACCTCCCTGTTTTCCATGTGCCTTAGCATGGTTTCCAGGAGGATCTGCTCCATGACCTTGCCAGGCACAGAGATGAGACTGACTGGCCTGTAGTTCCTGGGTCCTCTTTTTCTCCTTTTTTAAAGATAAGGGCTATGTTTCCCCTTTTCCAGTCAGTGGGAACTTCACCAGGCTGCCAGGACTTCTTGAATATGATAGAGAGAAGTATTGTAACTTCATCTGCCAGTTCTTTCAGGACCTGTGGATGTATTTCATAAAGTCCCATAGACTTGTCCACCTTCAGGTTTCTCAGCTGTTCCCGAACCTGATCCTCACTAATCGTGGGCAGCCCTCCATCCTCCCAGTCCCTGCCCTTGCCTTCTGTGTCTCGGTGGGTATGGCTTGTGCTCTTGCCAGTGAAGACCAAAGCAAGAAAAGCATTTAGTACCTCAGCTTTCTCCATATCCTGGGAAACCAGCTCTCCTGTTTCCTTCTGCAGAGGGCTCACATTTTGCCTGATCTTCCTTTTATCCCCTATGTACCTATAGAAGCCCTTCTTGTTGTCCCTGATGTCCCTGGCCAGGTTCAATTCTGTCAGGGCTTTGGCTTTTCTAACCTGATCTCTGCCCTCTCATAAAACTCCCCTGTAATCCTCCCAGGCTACCTGTCCCTGCTTCCACCCACCGTAGGCTGCTTTTTTCTGCTTCACCTTGTCCAGCAGCTGCTTGTTCATCCACACAGGCCTCCTGGTGCTTTTACCCGACTTTCTTTGCACTGGGATGCATGAGACCCAAAACTGTTGTGTGACAGCAGTGCTTGCCAGTGGGTAGGTGGGATTGGTGGTTTAGATAAGACTCCATGCTTTTGCAGACTGTATCTAAAGAGAACTGCTCTGAAAGCACCTATGCACAAGATGGCTTTACAAATTTTGCTGACTAGACTATGAAGGTGGAGGACTTTCAGAGGATAGACATGCTTGCATTTATATAAGATGGCAGCTGAGGAACAGGCATAAGAAAGGAGATATGTGGAGAAGGGCTAGGCTGTGTTTGCTGTGACAGTCAGTGGTTTCATGGTACTTCGCCTCTGTGTGTTTCACATCTGATCTGTATGGGGAGCAATATTGTAATGCAGTTTTGATAACACCCCAGTGATTTTTCTGTAACTAATAGATAATAATAATGAAAAGTTAACAATATGCTACATGTTTGTAATCTGAATCTATATCTATTTCTGAATCTATATCTATCTTCTAATTAACATGGTGTAGGGGGTTTTGTAGACTAACCTATTTAATAACTCTAGTACAAGGATGTCCACATTAGTAAGATTTCCTAATAAAATGTTAGTTATCAGTAGCGCATATCATGAAAGCTGTTGAAAAAACCACCTGTTGCAGGGAACCTCAAAAGTACAGCTGCAAGATGATACAAGTGTCCCATGAGAATGAGGATAAATCACAAATGATTGACTGTGTGTCACTAAAAATGCACCGTAATAGCCAGATAGAAGAGGTAGTATGGCAGATATAATTATGCTGCCAATTGCAGCTTGATATGACTGAAATTTGGTTTCTTCCACTGGGCTGAAGGGACATATGAAAACCTTATGGGAAAGATATTTGAGGTAGTCCTTCCCTGGATATCTTATGTCTCTGATATGTGGAGTCTCATCATATGTTCTAATGTGATGAGTCCAGAAAAGCCAGAAGTTGAGGAAATTCATAGAGAAAAGGAGTTTGAGAGCACATAGCTGCATATTTAGAACCTCAAACCCAGGCCACGAAACTGAAGAGGATCAATGGAGGTCTTCTACCTAAATATTTCATACTTGTTGACATAAAGAGAAAAACTACCAAGTAGCTGGACATCTCCTGTCATTCTTATTAGCAGATGAATCGTTTCTGCATAATTGTGATATACTGAGATTCCTCTACCTGGAATTTTTTTGTCTGATGCAGTCTAGACAATGAGTCAGGCCTGGCAATGGCCCTAGATCATATTGACATCTTTCAAGCAGGACCAGTAGTGAAAGCACAAGCAGCTTCAGTTTTATGTGTGATTTGTTTTTGAGGCTGCCAATGTGATCCTGTGATGTGCATATAGCAGTTAAATGTTAGAAACTAGGTGCTGGACAGTCACATGACAAAGTAGGAAATATTCAAAATGCTATGTATTGTAACACCGTGCAGTTCTATATAAGGCTTATTTATTAAGCAATATGACAAGAGCCGCTCAGACCAAGAGGTCCTAGAGAACCTGAATGACTCTTCAGAACAAATATCAAGGTATTGCGAATGTAGGCACCATCATTAACAGACTTTTTTACTGAAAGTCTTTTATGAAAAAAGTTCTTCATATTGATGCAAGACTATGTAATCATTGGCATACAATCGTAGTCCCAGAGACTGTGGAGAAAACTGAGGTAGAGCATGGCAATTATTCAGCTAAATCCTCAATGATTAAGGACATTTATTAATAATGGACCATTAGTGATGACAGAGATATGACTTGTTCATGCTGAAGCAGCACATGATGAGAACAATAACCATAATGGTAAAAAGCTTTTACAAGCAGACATCTAATGACGAAGGAGCATTTCACTTTCTACATATATTAATAATGTCAATAACAATAGTCTTAGACATGACAATGTTCAGAAGGATTTGAGGGATTACCTCATGGGGCAATTACTAGCCACTAACAGTATGTAACTATTTGTCTTTCTCTTCTTACCCTCCACCCCTCCCTACACACAAACACATTGAGCTGATAAAAGCAAAATTTGTTCTGACAGAAACTATTTTCAAAATTAAAAATAATTCTATTAGGATTTTCTAGACTGTAAAAAAATTATAAACTAACACATTGTGCAAGGATAAGACAGAACATGAAGTCTGGTTAGTATTCTTAACATCATAGAAAACATTGATAATATGTATACAAATATTAACAAAATATAAAAAGGAATAAAGATGATCTAATTAAATTTATATTTTGGCTTTAGATCCATCTGTGTATTGGGCCAAAGTAATGCTAACAGTAACATTAACTGTAGGGTGGGTAATGACACATTTTTAGTACTGATGGCATAATACATTATAATAATCAAGATTAAACAGGTAGAAATTAATGTTCTTTTAAATGTTAGAATATTAGTTATTAGACTTTACAGTGACATGGATGCTATATATAGCCAAGAGTTTTGAATTTATCACAGATGAAGTTATTCCTTCTTATGTTTACCTTTATTCCCAATGTAATTAAATTAAATAATCTTACTTCCTTCTCAGGTTTAAGGCCAGACGACTACTTAAATGATAAGACTGCATTTAAAATATCTAATTACAATGCGGACTTCTACTGATAAATAAGTAGAAAGTAATGTCTCCAGAATCCTCAACTGGTTTGTAAGTTCTAGCTACATTATGAGCATTTTACAGGAAAGAAGCAGCACTTCGTCTTTTTGACAGCAAAGGTTAGACTGACCATTAAAACAGCAGCCAGGATGCATGCCAGGAACAACTTTGTTTAGCATGTCTTTAAAAATCTGAAGGAGATAAAAGCCACCACCTACTGTCTCAATGACAGAAGTCCAGCAATGAAGGTGATCTGCTTTTTGAGGACTAAAACTTAAGGAAGTTTCTAGCTTTCTTAAAACAATGAGCATATATACTCATATTGCACTTCTATACTGTAGCCATTCTGAATTCTGTTTTTTCACAGTTGCACAATCATAGAAGCACCTGTTGCCCAAGAAATGTATTTTACATTTTGTATGTGTGAACTAGATTTTTAAAAACACAATAGGTGTATGTCATGGTTTCAGCTTAGATAGAATTAATTTTCTTCTTGGTAGCTAGTATAGGGTTGTGTTTTGGATTTAGGATGAGAACAATGTTGATAACACATTGATGTTTTGGTTGTTGAGCAGTGCTCACACTAAATCATGGAATTTTCATCTTCTCATGCTGCCCTGTTAGAGAGGAGGCTGAGGGTTTTCATTTATTAAACTGGTTTTATCTCAACCCAGGATTTTTTCAGTTCTACTTTTCCACCTCTCTCTTCCATTGTGCTGAGGGTGAGTAGGACAAGTGACTGTGGGGAGCTTAGTTACCATCTGGGGTTAAACCACAACAGCATAGCAGCATTCTACTACTGGAATTTTTTTTTTTAACTGAAAATATTCTTCTATTTTAATTTGAATGAAGAAGAGAAGGATGGATATGTTGGACAGGTAGTTATTTTAAGACTTTAAATATTAAGAAAGCTGGCTAGTATTCAAGGACCTTCTCCTCCAAGCTCAGGAGCGATGCATCCCAATGAAGAGAAAGTCGGGTAAAAGCAGCTGCAGGCCTGTGAGGATGAACAAGCAGCTCCTGGACAAAGTGACGCAAAAAAAAGCAGCCTACAGTGAGTGGAAGCAGGGACAGGTGGCCTGGGAGGAGTACAAAGAAGTTGTCCGAGCGGTCAGGGATCAGGTTAGGAAAGCTAAAGCCCTGACAGTATTGAACCTGGCCAGGGATATCAGGGCCAACAAGAAGGGCTTCTATAGGCACTTAGGGGATAAAAGGAAGATCAAGCAAAATGTGGGCCCTCTGCAGAAGGAAACTTGAGAAGTCATGACATCAAGTGAAGTCTTCACTCTCTGGAAAAGGGGAAACATAACTCCCATCTTTAAAAAGGGGGAAAAAAGAGGATCCAGGGAACTACAGGCCTTTCAGTCTCACCTCTGTGCCTGGCAAGATCATGGAGCAGATCCTCCTGGAAATCATGCTAAGGCACATGGAAAATGAGGAGGTGACTGTTGACAGCCAACATGGCTCCACCAAGGGCAGATCATGCCTGATGTATATGGTGACCTTCTACAATGGGGTCATGACCTTGATAGACAGAGGAAGGGGAATCAATGTCATCTATCTGGACTTGTGCAAAGCGTTCAACACTCTACCACCCATGTTTCCCTGTCTGTGAATTGGAGAAGCATGGATTTGATGGATGGACCACTTGGTGGATAAGGAATTGACTTGATGGCTGCACTCAGGTGTGGCTCAATGTTTGAGTGGAGACCAGTGATGAGCAGTGTTCTTTAGAGCAATGTTGGGACTGTTGTTGTTTACCATCTTTCTCAGTGGCATAGCCAGTGGTATTGAGTGCACCCTCAGATGGGTGGAGAGTGGATAGAAAGCAGCTCTGAGGGGAAGCACTTGGGGGTACTGGTGGATGAAAATCTGGACATGATCAGTCAGTGTACACTGGCAGACCAGAAAACCAACCGTATCCTGGGCTGTATCCAGAGCAGCGTGGCCAGCAGGTTGAAGGAGATGACTCTCCCCTCTTCTCTCGTGAGACCCCACCTGGAGTACTGCTTCTAGCTCTGGAGTTTGCAATATAAGAAGGGTTGCTACCGGTTGGAGTGAGTCCAGAGGAGGGCCATGAAGATGATCAGAGGGCTGGAGCACCTTTCCTATGGAGAAAGGTGGAGACAATTGGGCTTGTGCAGCCTGAAGAAGGCTCCGGGGAGACCTTATATCACCTTCTAGTCCCTGAAGTGGGGCTCCACCTTCTAGTCCCTGAAGTGGGCCTACAAGAAAGCTGGAGTGGGACTTTTTACAAGTAGTGGCAGGACAAGGGGTAATTGGTTTAAATTGAAAGCAAGGAAATTTAGATTAGATATCAGAAAAATCTTCTTCACTATGATGGCAGTGAGGCACTGGAACAGATTTCCCAGAGCAGTTGTGGATGCTCCATCCCTGGAAGTGTTCAAGGCCAGGCTGGATGAGGCTTTGAGTAACCTGGTCTCGTTTAGGGTGTCCCTGCCCATGGCAGGGGGATTGGAACTAGATGGTCTTTAAGGTCCCTTCCAACCCACACCATTCTATGATTCTGTGATTTTAAGTGGTCATCACAATATTATTTTTCATATGGCTTATATGAAACAGAACAAAACCCACACAACCAAAGCCAACAGACACACTCACAATCCCTTTGCAGTGGAATAGTAGAAAGTAGATCTGTATTATGAATTCTTTTTCTGTATGAAATTGGAAAAAAATTCTGGAGGTAAGCAAAATGAATGTTTTTTATTTAGCTTAAAATGCATAAGTTTCAGTGAATTTTTCTTTGAAGATTGGTTTCTTTCACAAACATTTAATTCACCAATATGTAAGTAATATGTTACTGATATATCAGAACTAGTCATTTTAAACCAAATTAAACCCTCCATTTAAGTGAGCACAAAACCTTTCATTGACAGGAGTTACTTCTAACTGTGAGACTTAGGAAGCAAACCGAAACTTTTAACTTGCATATCTCAGTGCAGACAAGCTGTATATGGATAACATTTTTCAGATTCGGTAGTAGGTTTTGTTTTTATCTGGTATTATACACAACTAGAATTTTAAATTCTGAATGAAAAATATGTTTTATCAGCAGGTTACCTTCATCATTTAGAATTTTAATCCTATGCTGGCTAATATTTGAAGCTATTCATTTATAATAATTAGTTTAATAGACATATTTTATTTGATTCCATTATACTCAAAATATAAAGATTGGTTTTCAAAAATTCAGTGAAAGCTGAATAAGCAGTTTATTAGATACCAATCCTATCTAAACCTTACAATCTGGGTATTATGTAATATTCTTTGAAAACTTCTGTAATTATAGATTATTTATACTGAGATTTTTCCTTCCTAGTTTTCACTTTCACTAGCTTAAAGAGAAATTATTACCCAAAATTTAAATTGTGATTCCTGTAGTATATTCATAAAATGCAATAGAGCATGAATGCAAAGACTATTATTGTGATTACTACAGTACAATTGGGTTCACTTCCTCTAATTCTCATTAAATGTTCAGGTTAAAGTTTTCAAAAAGGTTTTCATGATTTCAGCAAATACTGCAATGAAACATGGAGTGCTTAAAGGATAAAAAATTCTCACATCAGCAATGCATGTAGACTACCAACTTCAACAGCATTACTGATTTTTCCTAATATTAAGCACAAGCTTTTATTAAAGACTCCTCAGGACACACTAGAAAGAATTGTGTTTGAATAACTTAATCTATTTGGACTTTTAGAGTAATTATTTCACACAATTTAAAATTCTGTTATTTAAAACCAAAAATACCTAATTGGAGATAACTGATATTTCTGTGAAATAAAATTAAAATTTTCTGAAATTTTAGGCTGAGTTCATTTATGTATTTTATTTCTCTATCTTAGTTTTAGCATCGTATTCCAATTCAGAAGACAAAGCTATAAAGAAGTAGACATAGTTTAATTAATTGTAAGATTATTTAAAAAAAATTCATGAAGAAAAATCAAAACCTATAAAAATGGATAAACAAATAGTGTATACATATAAAACAATTTAAAATTTTATTTAAATTTAAATTTGATAATATAACAAGAGTCTTGCAAGTTTCTAAATACAGCTATTTAAACACCACAGGATTACGTATGTATCTGATAAAGGAGGCGGGTACTTAGCTCACTTTTTGTAACTGTACTAGACTGTATAATAATTCTGCTTGTATGCCCCCTGATTAATTATAGTTACTTCATAAATCTTTGGATAAAATCTTTAAAGGAAAATAAGTTTGTGAAATTACAGCTGTGGACACCATGAACTATAGCTATTGATCAAAATTCTTACATCTGTAGCAGTGCCTTAATCATAGAATCATAGAATCA
>NW_010264814.1:0-2721 GCF_000690775.1 Eurypyga helias
CAGCAGATTCAGAGCAGACCCTCCCGGCAATAGCAAATCCGGGAAAACTAAACAAACCCACCAATTCCCTCACGAACGAGCCAGCACAGGAGTTAGCGAAGCAGCTAACGCAGGAGTCAGGGTGAGGATTAGCAGGCATACGGGAGTGAACGAGAGTGAGTCAGGGAGAGAGTAAGGGCTCCCAGACCCCCTCCTCGTCTCTGCCCCCAGCATGACGTACTATGGCATGAAATATCCCTTGGTCAGTTGGGGTCAGGTGCCTGAACTGTGTGTCCCAGCACGCTTTGTAGTGAGACCACGAGAGCTGGGAATGCAGCTGCAGGATCAGAAGCGGAGGAAGACCTTGAAACTGGTACAGACATTCCTCAGTGCCAGCTGAGAACTTATCAGTGCTGCGCTCTGCTTCCAGGAACAGCTTCCTAGCAGCCACGGTAAAGAGAGTTAACTCTTTCCTGACTGAACCCAGCAAACTGTTTCTTCAACTGACATGACTTCTCTATACTTGAGAGCCTCTACTGCACTTCCTCTGCACCAAATCTATTGCTGCACTGGTCCAGGGCAAGTTTAAAACTCTCAAGCGCTGTCAGGTAGCAGGTGTCAGTCAGACCTGCTCGACACAGCCGCTGGACACTCACATGTTCTCTAGAACTGTGCACAGACCAGGAAAGTCTCTCAGGTTGGGGTAGGAGAAAATAAGCCTGGGTATTGTGTCCTCCAAGCTATAAAACAAACTAATTCAACATTTCAAACAGTAAATCCATGCTCACAGTATAGTATATTCAGATGTAAGCTCCTAGAAGTACACCTGTCACCGCATTCTGCCTCTGTCCGCGAGCCCCAACAGCTCCTTTCCCAGCGACAGGCTAGGGCACCTGGAAGGGCAAAGCTTACCGCTGCACACGAACTATAGTCCCGTCAGGAAAGATACTTTCTTCTTGCCCGTCCGTAAATAAATTCTTAATGGTTTGATCAGGGAAGGTAATTTCTTTCTTGCCGTCAGGATAATGCTTCTCTGAAATGTATTTCGAGACAGCATGGTCATTACAGAAATTCAGATGTGTGTTTACGTACATGCATGGGCCGCAGTTTTGAGGGTTGGGTGGGTGGGGCGATTTCTTTACCTATTTGTCCATTTGAAAACTGCAAGACCTCCAAGCCATCAGCATACGTAGTATGTGTAGTCTTAGCATCAGCGTAGTAGTAAATCTGCAGAAAACCGTTCAGATGGAACGTGAGCAGCTTTATGTGTGTGCGTACGGGTGGGGGCACAAGCGTTTGCAGAAGGTGTAGGCTACATACCACTGTTTGGTCAGGCATAACCTGCTTCACATCCCCATTGAAGAAGGTTATCGTTACAGTCTTCCCATCAGAACCCACTTTTTTCCATGTCCCGTTGGGGAAGAATATGAGGTGACAGCCATTTTTCAAAACCTTTTCAACCTGATGAACACACCACAGACGGGTCAGTCACCCCACTCCCACACTCATTCCTCTTCCACAGCAGCTGTCTTGGGGAACATCAGAGTGCCGGGCTCATTTTACCTTCCCATCAGGATAAGCAGTTTCTCTCTGTATCTCTTCACCGTCTGTATAGGCGGGTCCAGGTGGCAGCGACACAAGAGCTTCATTAGGAGCAGCCTCCTGAAATTACAGCAGTAAGCATAAACTCCAAGTGAACTTTATCTTCATACGTGGGTTTTTCCTGGGCTGACGGGTATTTTAGGGAACGAGCATCAGGGGAAGAAGACAAGTGTAGGGCAGCATAAACACAGCCCGGGAGTTTGTGCAACTCCTCGTGTCATTGAAGTGGTAGGACAGACAGACTTTGCAGTAATTAGTTGCCTGTGGCCAGCTGAGGTCTGGACTAACGAGGAATTCAGTGGGCTGTTGTAGCAGGGTGCTCAACTACCTTAACCCATCCGAATCAAGGTATGAAACAGCTGGTGAAGTTTCATAAAGCCTGAATGCTACCTACAGCAATTAATCACAGCATCATTTAGGTTGGAAAAGACCTTTAAGACCATCAAGTCCAACTGTTAACCCAGTGCTGCCAACTCCACCACTAAACCATGTCCCTCAGCACCACATCCAAGGATTTATTCTACTATGCACAAGATTCTTGCCCGGTTGCCCTACATGGGGCATATAAACATCCATCTTACTCCCCTCTCTCAAAAGGTAAAGCATTTTGCAAAATTCAAAGGAAATTATTATTTTATTTCCTCAGCCAAAGAATCTTGCAGCTACTAGACACAGGTAAGCACTGCATCGACTACTACATACCCGTTTTCTGGTATGGCCATAAAACTGCATTCGAACATACCGTGAGCCAACAGCTTCATCAGTCACCCACCCAGTCACCCTCCAGATACTCATTAAGTACCAGTAACTATTGTTTTATTGTAGGCTTTTTCCTCCCCCTTAAAAATCAAATCAAGATACAGGACTCGCTACCATGAAAGTCCCAGAAGAATCTTCTAGTGCTGCTGTCATCGCCTCAGAGTTGCTCCTGTGGCCAGCAGGTCCCGATGCAGGCGTTCTGGAAAGGTTTCCTACCCAGATACATGCAATACAGTTAATCTGGACAGTGAAATTAAGGCTCAGTTTAAGCGCTGTATGTAAGGTCAGGCTGTACAGGACACCTGCAGTAGGAACGGAAAGCAGTACACGCAGGAAAAGAACCGGCATAAGCCAGCTCCCCCAGGTATGTCATTGCATCAT
>NW_010264814.1:2776-13405 GCF_000690775.1 Eurypyga helias
GCAATAGGCATAATACTTGCACTTTCTCTCCTGTTCCATCTCTGTAGGCTTACAAGGGATTTTTGCAGCACCTGGGATCAAGACAACATTACAGTTGTGCCTTACGATGGATCAGAGACTCACAGCCTGGTGTGGGTTGGCAGGGGCCTTAAAGACCATCTAGTTCCAACCCCCCTGCCATGGGCAGGGACACCTTCCACTAGACCAGGTTGCTCAAAGCCTCATCCAGCCTGGCCTTGAACACTTCCAGGGATGGGGCATCCACAGCTTCTCTGGGCAACCTGTGCCAGTGCCTCACCACCCCCTCCGTGAAGAACTTCTTCCTGATATCCAATCTAAACCTCCCCACTTTCAATTTAAACCCGTTACCCCTTGTCCTGTCACTACAGGCCCTTGTAAAAAAAGTCCCCCCCAGCTTCCTTGTAGCCCCTTCAGGTACTGGAATCGCACCCTGTGAGGTATTTATCCATATGCTCAAGTCCATTACAACTATTCTCTGTCTAGTTTTGAGGTGGTGATGCACTCCTTTTAATACAAGCAAAAAGCCACATTAATTTTCTTAAAGATTTCAGAAAATTCTCTGATTAGACAAGTATTTATACCTTTTGCCTGTGTGTGACTTTTGCTGTTTATCTTGCTGCACTGCTGTACTGGAAGGAGTGGAGACGCAGTTTGAGTTTCGGGGCCTCTGTTTGGTAGACACTAGAAGAAAAGAAGTTATTTGTGGTTTCCATGACATGTATTCATACTGTTCATACAGCAGCAACAAAACGTATACACCACGTGACATGAAATTTACTGGAAGCTTTCTTCACCAGCTGTACATTTGTGAGACTCAGGCAGCAGAAGGGTTTGTGTGATGTAGCCCAGACGGTACTTCGGAACTCTGCCTCCCTCTGCTGCCCCCCTACCAACAACCGCGGAGTGTTGATCTGTGTGAGCAATCCAGAATAATAGTTACAGTTCCCAAATGAAACATAACGGCAGTGCAGTGGTGAACTGCCTGCTGTGCCTGGCTGAGCCCTGAGGTGCAGAAGTTCACAGCGTAGATCCCATCTACGACACTTCTCTTACAGTTCCGTCATTCTGAATTTCTAAGATTAGTTCCTCGAGAGAATGGACCCTGTGAACATTCAGAGAATTCAACACTAACAAAATTCTGCATCTGTCACCACTAGTGGAGTCCCAAGACTGGTAAGTTAAACATCTAAGTTGTGGCTGTGGGATTCCAAGTTTTAGATCATGTTCATGAATATTCAGGAGTCCTCGTGCAGATGAATTGAAAACACCAAGATTACTAACTTACAGATTCTGCTCTTTTTAGAGTCATCCCAGAATCTTCTATTTTCCTCTTGCTTCCCGCAGCTTCTACTTTCTTCCAGGCTTCCAAGCGAAACCTCTCCATAATTCTGACTTCCTCTTTTAGCTCCATATTCTCATTTGCTAAAGCTTCTATTTGATCTTTCAGGCGGCGATGGGTGGTTGACCATTTTGCCTCTTTTCGCTTTAAATCGTCCTGTAACTCTGCAATCTGCTGTTTTAAAGCCTTAGAAAAAGGCATCGTTTATAAATTAAAGAGCTTACATTTTTAATATATTGAAATATTTCAATGTTCTAATAGAAATACAAGCACACAAAAAAAAGCATGAGTAAGAAGAAGAAAAAAAAAAAAGAGGTTAATGGGGCAAAGGGTGAAAAGGTAGAAGTTTTCTTCCCTGACAGAAGTAGTATTTACTTTAGACAGCCAACTTTATAAGCTCAACTCCAACCACAGGAAGCGGCTTTCTTGCCCTCTTGGCATCCTTCGCACTTCATAGTTACTTCATTAGGTCAAGGCTACCCTTGACCCTTCAAAAATCCTGGCCTGGGAGAATGGGGAGGACACCGTCACGTAACACACATGAACCTGCCTAGTCACGTTAGCAAGTGTTACTTCAATCTCTTGAAGTAAGGAAAACCTGTAAAGAAGCAAGAGGGAAATTCATGTGTGGTTTAATGTAACTCGTCTGTACATCTCAGGCACCACCCATCCTGATAACGAAGGGACAAACAGATCTTTGTTTCTTACATCTGATACCTACATTTCCTGTCCAACAGTGTCGTGGTTTAACCCCAGCTAGCAACGAAGTGCCACACAGCCGCTCACTCACACCCCCCCTCCTCCAGTGGAAGAGAAGAATTGGAGGAAAAGACAAGGAAACTTGCGGGTTGAGGTAAGAACTACTTAATAACTGAATATCAATTAATAAAATAGTAATGCTACTAATAATAACAACCCTTCTAATAATAATATATAATGAAAATAACAGAAAATAAAACATACAGTGCCGTTGCTCACCACCCGCTGACCGATACCCAGCCAGGCCCCACGCAGACCCAGCCAGGCCCCAAGTAGTGAGAGTCAGAGCCGAAGAGTGATGCCAGCAGAGTCCAAGCGAGCCCCATGAGTGACAGCACAACCGGGAAAGCCAACCCACCTACCAACTCACTGACTACTGAACAACGTTCTGTGGTCCCCGGCTTATATCTTATGACATTCAGTGGAATGAAATACTCCAGTCAGTTTGGGTTAGCTGTCTGAACTCTGTGTGTGTCTGTTGCTTGTAGCAAGAACACTGGGAACACAGGTGCAGTATCAGAAGCTGGAAAAGTCCTTGAATTGGTGCAAATGCTCCAACTAAAAACACCAGTGTTATCAGTGCTCTTCTCAAGGCAAATCCAAAACAGCCTCATACCAGCCACTGTGGGGAAAATTAACTCTGCCCTGACTACAACCAGCAGAAACAGACAGAGTAAAACTACAGTTCTAGTTCGCATTTTGCTCCACTACCATGAATAAAAACTTATAGCTTAATATTAACTACAGTAACTTTGATACAAAGTTGAAGATCCCTCTACCATAGTCAAGAGCAGTCTTTAGTATGGAAACAGCTGGTCATCAGGGGCTTTTGCCTTCAAGCAAGCAAACAACGTTGTGAAGACTACAGTTCCTTCCTCAATTGACCACGTCTGCTAACAGTTCCCATCCTGAAATCACTTGGCACCTTCCAATTAAGTCAGAATTCAAATGAATTTATGTGTTCCTGTGTGGTCTAGAAGAATAGTGTATTTTTATACCTGAATTTCATCCCGTTCTTTTTTATCTGGAATCGCTCTAGCTTCTGTAGTATATTTTTCAAAAACTTTACGCTCCTTTTGTAGTTTTTTTATTTCCTTTTTTTTATATTCTTCTATTTCAGCCAGTTCTTGGGCTTTCTGCTGTTGAAAGTCTGCAATTTCTTTCCTATAATTATGAAACAAAGTTGTTGTTTTAACCCAAAACTACTTCAAATCTGGATTTTTAAGGAAGAAAATGAGACTCTAAATTTTGTCACTGATTCCAGTCCAGCATGTGTTCCCCCCAGAAAGACTTACCTATAAAT
This sequence comes from Eurypyga helias, assembly GCF_000690775.1. NCBI lineage: Eukaryota > Metazoa > Chordata > Aves > Eurypygiformes > Eurypygidae > Eurypyga > Eurypyga helias. Next base: position 6,199 of record NW_010264814.1, read on the forward strand.
GGCATTAATTATTTAAGGAGTAAGAATTGTCACACTGTTAGTGTTTGAAGTCCCAACAATTTCTATTTTCATATCTTCTAGTCACAGAAGTTACCCTGAATTTAACAAACTTTGGCTAAAATCCCTCAACATTCTTCAAAGCAGCAGAACACCATTCCCCCAAAAGCACCAGGGAGAAGAATCTGCTAACAGCAGGAGGTCACAAATTAAACATTAGCCAACAGCATGATGCTGCTTCCAAACGAAAGTGACTTTGGTAGGAATAGGTGTGCCAGGTGTAAGTCACTAGCGATAATTATTCTGCTCTATGTGTCACTTACATCCCCCAGTTCAAATGAAGATATTCTCAGTTTGTACACACAGGTCTCCAATCCAAAGGAAAAGCATCAGCCATGTGAGCATGACAATCACTTTTGCAACACCAGTTTAGGACTGTCTTATCTCTGGGAACCAAAGTAACCAAATTCTCCTAAGTACAGCCTTTAAGGATACCATATAACTAGCAGGCGTTCTTAATATAATTTGTGTGTGAGCAGTGATTACAGTTTAGTATATACGCAGAGCAACAACCAGTTTCTTGCTCTGTGCCTCCACTGTAACTGAACACCCCAATTATTTACCTGTGGTGTTGGTAACTGGGCACTGACAGTCTGGAACATACTAAGCATGTGAATGCCCCAAAATGTTTCAGTTTAAAAATTACCTGATATTTGCCAAGGCCTGCTCTCTTTCTTCACGGAGTTTAGCTAGAGTTGCATTCTCAGCTCTGAATCTCTCTATTTCAGTTTCCAGTTCAGTTAGTCTCTCTCTCAGCACCTGGGATGGAACAGTGTTTCCTGTCAAAGAACAGCCAGGTGCCAGTTATCCAAGTGGCATCCGTAAGACTGAAGCAAGCAACTACCACACATCAGTTAACAGACAACGAAAGATGCAATACTATTTTAGAGATAGTAGTAGTACTGCAGAAAAATTCTACTATTCAAATACCACAGAAGTAACATTTTAAAGCACTCTGCACTATTACTAAGTACCTCAAATATTGAGTATATTTATCATCTTTGTAGAACTAAATCACAGAATCACAGAATGGTTTGGGCTGGAAGGGACCTTAAAGATCATCTAGTTCCAATCCCCCTGCCATGGGCAGGGACACCTTCCGCTAGACCAGGTTGCTCAAAGCCTCATCCAGCCTGGCCTTGAACACTTCCAGGGATGGGGCATCCACAGCTTCTCTGGGAAACCTGTTCCAGTTAGTTCAATGAGCTGGTCTAACAGAAAACGAGCCTTCAGGAAAGAAAACAAACAAACAAGTTTTCACTGGTCATACTCATTCTGCAGGTTGCGTAATTGTTAGATCTGACAGCAGACATGCAGAGGAGAGGAGATGAAGGGTGAGAATAGGGCCATTCCCTGCAGCAGAAGTCTGTACTCCCACCGTTGGTGTAAGGTCAGGTTGCAACTTAAGCATTGAAAGGAAAGACTTGTAATATGCCATCTGCAACATCTCCTACCAGTTGCTGTTCTCTCGCCTCCTGGCTCCTGTTCCACATGTGACTTGACGTCACGCTTGGAATGACAGCCTGCCTTCTGCTTCGGTTTCAGTGAAGGAAAGAGTTGCATCATCAGGTTTGATACAGGAGGTCCGTTTGAATCACTGTCCTCTGCAGACTCTTTGGACATCTCATCTCCCCGCTTTGAGGCAACTTTTCTCTTTATGGCTTTATCTGGGACATTTGCATCATTCTTACTAGAAATGTCTGCATGTAAAGGTGTTTTAGTATATTTTTCAGGTAAATCACTCTTAACATAATTTTCATCAAGATCACTCCATGTTCTTTCATCATCAAACTCAAACTTACTCCTGCTTATACCAGACATACTTCTCTGGTGGTCTGAAGCTTTTCTAATCTTTTGCTTTGACAGTGCACTGCAATCTTTGTCTGACAAGCCAAGGTCAGCATCTCCATTTTTGCTTCCTTTGCTGATGCCTGTGACAGAACCTCCGTCATCAAAAACATCTGGCTCACTTTCTCTACGGCTCATAAAGGATGCCTCAACACCTTCATTTTCATGCTTCAAGGTGGTCTCACAATCACTCTCAGAATCTGTAGTAGTATGACCACTGCCCTCACCCTTATCTTCAGTCACAATCCATTGATTACTCTGTAAAGCAGGAGCTGCTGTCAAGGAAGAAGCTGAAAACATTGCACTGTCTGTGTTACTCAATGGATCCTTCATTCTGAAAGCTGTTCCGGCACTGGAGACTGTATGCGTAACTGCTCTATCATTTATATTGCCCTGTGTCACACAGTCTGCCGTTTTATTTTTCTTATTTCTAAGTTCAACAGCTAGTGCCTTTACTTGCTGCTCTTTTGCCTTGATGGGGGTAGACGACATTCTGCGGCCTTTCAAAGTCTGACGATCTTGATCCAAGATCCTTTGCACAAACGAGGAATTACTTGAGAAAGATATTTCGTCTGCAGCTTGTTCTAGAAACAAAAATTCATCTAATTCTAGATTCTCTCTTTCTTTTTCTTTTTCCCAGTTTTCCAGCTTATTCTGAAAGGAAACTTCGAAAGACAGTCCTGGGTCTTTTACAGGGTGACCTATAGGACGTTTACCGTTAGAAAAGGCATTGGGCAGCTCATGAGACAACTGAGGCTTTTCTGTGCCAGGTGGTTTGTTTCCAATTTTGCCAGTGTTAGGCTGGGTAAATTCTCCTATGTTCTCTTTATTTTCTATTTTGTTGTTAGTTTCTGCTGAGAAAGAATCTCTCATCTGTCCATCGGGATTTTTTCCGAGTTGCATTCTTTTTTCAACGGGCGAGATATTTTTTCCATTGTGATTCCTGAGTACCAGCGTCTTCTGAACAGAAGAATGCTTTGCTTTATCAGAGGGGTTATATTTTTTACATGGTGCAAAAGTGTTCTCAGAAACCATTACTTTGCCAGGAGGCACAGTTTTCCTCTGTATTTGTGATCTGTCCACTTTAATAACATTTCTGTCATCTGAAGCCCTTCGTTGATGTTTTGGGGTGTTTTCTCCAGGTTTTGTAAGTTTAGATTTGGCATTAGTGAATCTTGTTAAGCCTTCTCCTCTTTTCAGGAAGGGTCGTTTGATCACTGGTTTTTGAATGGCTGATCCATTTGTCTCCTGAAAAGGGGTGAGGAAAAGTAAAACACAAAAATATTCAAAAGCCCCTTACCCAGTTTGAAGGTTTCTTCAAATAAACCCCACATTTAAGTAGATGTTTATATATTACATTTCTATGGGATTTCTAAAGAAGTCTTAAACAAGTGAAATATTGGGGGCTTATTGTTTTATTTTTAAGAACGGGACTATTGCATTCAGTGTTACCTTTTGATGCAAGAATCTTCCTTGTGCATTTTTAAAGCACCTATTGCATCTTGGCACAGTACATAAAGAGCAGCAAAGTTAAAAAAAATTAATAACCTGTATCTTCTGGGTTTGCTCCAGACGCTGCTCTTCCAGTTTTATCTGTTCTTCCAGGAACTCTTCAAATGTCTGTTTCTTCTCCTGAATCGCAGCTTTAATAGGTCTAGTGTCATTTAAAGAACAATAAAAATCCAGTCGTACATTTCTATGCAAAGTAACTGTTTAACATCAGTGCTATCCAAAGCCCTAAGGTGTAATTACATAACAGATGACAAATCATGAGGTACTTTGGTCATTAAGCACCAAAGTTAATCTGAGAAATGCATTATAACACTAATTGTTTATTTTCAGAGAAATAGTTTACCAAATCCTTGCTCTAGTTAACACACACATCTAAAACATACTGTTGGCAGGTTTTGCGGTTCCTTTTTCACTGCTTTTCTCAACGACCCTTTCTTCTGCCCATGCCACCAAACTCGCACTCCAGTTTTAGTCACACTGCCAATTCTACAGTGTCACCTTCCCGCTCAGTAACATGACTGAGATCACATCCCTTATCCCCCCCTTCACAGCCTTGTGCCAGGTCTGGCTGGGATGGAGGGAGCATTCTTCACAGCAGTCCATAGCACTCTTTTGGATTTGCGACTACCACAGTGGTGATGGCACACCAGTTTTAGCTCTTACTAAACACTGCATAACATCATAGAATCATAGAATGGTTTGGGTTGAAAGGGACCTTAAAGATCATCTAGTTCCACCCCCCCTGCCATGGGCAGGGACCCCTTCCACTAGACCAGGTTGCTCAAAGCCACATCCAGCCTGGCCTTGAACACTTCCAGGGATGGGGCATCCACAGCTTCTCTGGGCAACCTGTTCCAGTGCCTCACCCCCCTCTCTGTGAATAATATCAAGAACATCAAGGCTGTCTTTGGTTTTTCATGCTGCTCCCCACCCTGCAGCGAGCGAGCTGGGTTGGGCAGGAGGCTGAGAGAGGATGCAGCTGGAAGAGCTGACCTGCATTGGCCAAAGGGATATTCCATGCCATGTAATGTCATGTTCAGCAGCAAAAACTCGGTCTTCCATGAGTAGCTGTTGGTCAGACACCAAATGGGCATCGGTCTGCTTGTGGGAGGTGGAGAGTGACCACCTTTGTATCCCTCCGGGTTGCTTCCCTCTTACTTATTAGACTGCTTTTATCTCAACCAACAAGTTTTCTCCAGTCTGCTCCTCTGACACCACTTCCCATTCTGCTCTGGGGGACAGAGCGAGCAAGCGATTGGGCGGGCTGCTGGCTGGGTTCAACCCTCCACAGCCTGCAACATGGATTTCTTGCTTGTGATCACCTGGCAGACAAGGCAGAGCTTCAAAAAGATGCCAACCACTATTTTTATCCTATCGTCTCCTTACACAAAGCTTTTACCGTACATGAGAAAGCTTCTTCCAGAAGCACTGTCATTACTTCTTAGCCATGTACAGATGTTTAAACAAACATAACTCCTGCTAATAAACTAACAAGTCACCTTACTCTCCTCCTTCACATTACTACTTTCACCACGTAACATTGGGTGAGAGGCCATAATAAATCAAACTGGGAATAGTAATTATAATTGCTTATATACTGAGGCTAACTAAACTAAAACATGGTTCTAAACTACCATCACTCCAGGCTGGACACACCTCTTCAGCCAATATACAACGTCACCTCTCTCAGGATAAGCAATTTCAAGCCAGAGCCTCTCTTACTACAGGCCTCCACAGTCCCTAGCAAAATGGAATCCTTGGCAGAGAAAGCCATACAAATTGATAATATCGGACTCTTTCAATCAGGACTCAGAATTCAACCAAACTCATGTTATCTGTTTGACAGAAACTGTATAATAGTGGGCTGGATTACCTTTCCTCTGTATTGGTCCACAAATGTTTTCCTCCACTGGAATTTTCAGAGGCCTCCACATGTTCCACACATAAAGGGTCAATGTCATGATCCTCACTCTCCATTAGTATTTCCATCTTCTGTTCTGGACACCACATGCTTTTTCCTATGAAATTAATATAAAGCTTTTTCCTCCCCATCAACAAACCAGTTTTCATCTCACACTTAAATAGCATTCAGGTCAGATTAAGACTAGAAAGGAGCTCCATGGTAATGCAGTCTGAATTCCTACATAAAATAGTCCTAAGATTTCCCCAAATTAATTCTTATTTGAATTCGAGCTTTCTTTTTAAAGAAACATCCAATTACATACTAAAATTTTTCCACAGGCCTTAAATAACTCATTCTGATTATTCATCATCTTTGCTATTGTTTATTTATGGCTTAAAAATATAACAACTGAACAAATTTAGATGTTTGCTGTACTGAAAAGCTCCCTTATCAAGCTTCTCTTTCCCATGTATACAAGTATAATATAAGATCAGTTCATCCTTTCACATCCTCTTAGACTAAGCCCTCTGATTAAAAGCTTTAAGGCTGGTAGGAAGGATGACAAAAAGCATCTCATACCTTCCCCTGAAACCCCTACAGGTTTTCAGCAACCTTATTAATTGCTAGATTAAAACCCAAACCACTCTTGCGGTCACAGCAGCATCGTAGTCATGCTGGTGCTGGCGGCGAGATCTCTTTGGGAAAATAGCAAATAATGACAGATATTGGATAGCTGAATTGTTTGGGCTGAACTGTACCTGCATTCTGACGTGGCAAATGGAAAATAACAATCTGTCTAGGGATACAGAATGTCTTCAGACCAGCTCTATTGTGAGGATTAGTAACTGAACTGGAATTAGGAATCAAGAGGGGTTGACAGTCTTCATGATGTAAAAGCTTTAGCAGTAATTATTACATTTTTTTCCTAAAACCGAAGAGCATTTCATACAGACAGAACAACTTCATTTTTTCCTCACGCTGCTTTTAACAAAACTCACACGGACATCAACAGCAACACTCTGAGGTCTGTCAGCAAGCCAACCAACAGAACAAGTAAACCAACACTTGTATCAAATATTCACAGTAAGCAGTACATTATGCTCAGTAACAACAGGAAGAAAACCGCACTGCACACCAAGTTATCTTTCTATAAATGACTAACCAGTAATACATTTGTCTTCCTCACTTTTCAAACCATTCTGTGTTTTCAGAGGCGCACCCAGTCCTTGCTTCTCGCAGGCCGACACTCCTGAAAGGCTGTTCTTCAAAGATGAGGGGCATTCTTTGTTGTTTAACTTTGGAAAATAATCACTGTCTTGTGTATGCGGAGAAAGAATCGGAGCACAGGTTCTGTCCTCAGAGCGATTCTGATACCCAGGTGATGGCAACTGGTGTAAAGCTGTTAAGCCCACAGGATGCCCAGGTCTTAACTTTTGACTTTCAGCCATTAGAGGATAGCCTTGAAATTAAAAGGAAAATAAAACGTCTGCATCATTGTATTACACCACCACTGTTCCAGAGGAGAAAAGAAATGTCATTGAAGGACAAGACTGATCACCCAGCCTCTATTCTTATGTTACTGATCAAGAATAAGTTACTAGACAACCTGGATTGTATTCTCCTAATGCTAAACCCTAAATTGAGGGTAGATTTAGATTAGATATCAGGAAGAAGTTCTTCACAGAGAGGGTTGTGAGGCACTGGAACAGGTTGCCCAGAGATGTTGTGGATGCCCTGTCCCTGGAAGTGTTCAAGGCCAGGCTGGATGAGGCTTTGAGCAACCTGGTCTAGTGGAAGGTGTCCCTGCCCATGGCAGGGGGGTTGGAACTAGATGGTCTTTAAGGTCCCTTCCAACCCAAACTGTTCTATGAAACTCATTTTCTCAAG
>NW_010264814.1:13436-17327 GCF_000690775.1 Eurypyga helias
TCTTTCCAGAGTGAAAGATCGAAGTCAGGTTGGAATGATACTGCCAACAGAAGAAAATACTCTTGCTCAACTCTACAAACTTTTTCCAGCCCAGCACAGTCCCCTCCGTTCGCACACAGCTAATGAAACTGGAAAACTGATACAGGTTACATATATCTGGTTTTCAATACAGATGAGCTTCCCAATCCATTTCATCACCTGAACAAATTTGTGCTGCATGAACACAAAAAAGGAGGGACCACTTCATTCAGGTACAGTCACAGCTTAATGCAATCAAAAGTACTGTGAGAAACAGCTGATCAGAAAGCAAGTGTTTGTTTTACTCTGCTTTTTATATTTAAAATATGTTCTTCAAAACAAGCTTCCCATCACAGCACGCATCGATTAAGTTACAATTACAGGTGGCAAAAACAAGATAGTATTACTTCTACAGTAGCACTCAATTTTCAGGCATTGAAGCAACGCAGCATTGACTAATCTTAAGATGAAGAAAACTGAATACTCTTTCAGATTTTAACTGGAAAACAAGATCAAATTCTTCAGTTCACCCAAAGTACACCATATGTGTTCTTTCTCAACTTACCAAGAACTCCTGTCTGGCCAGATACCATGCTAAGTAGCTTCTGCTGCTCTTCCATTAGCCTTTGCAGCTGCTCCATCTGCTGTTTCTTTAGCTGCTCCTGTTTCTGTTGTTGCAATTCCTTCAGCTTCTCAAACAAAAACCCAAATGAACTAGAGGTTAGGTTTACTCAGAACGTGTGACAGGATTAGTGTCATCAAGACACCAGGTATTTCAAGTTTTAAAGATGTTCCACTATCCGAGTGTGACGTGAAAGGAATTAAGAATATGAAATGCTAAACAAAATGTTCATGGTTTTCTCTCTATGAATACATACGCTATTTCCACTTCACCCAATTAACAGTTCCACTAGTCTTCAACAGACTAATCTGCAAGCAGTCGTAATCAGAACACTCATTTCTACTGCATGGGAAAAACATTCAAATTCTGTTCTTTGAACATTAACTTCTACTATGCCTTGTTTTTATTAAAATGTGAAATACTTCATAATAATTAAAGCTTTAGAAAAAGCGTGGGTGGTTTTGTTGTTGGTTTTCTTTTTTTCCCCTCTTCAAGATCTCACAGTGAACAGTACTGATAAAAAGAACCACGAGAGGGAAAAAAGAGCATCAGGGAACATTAAGACTCATGACGCTGCCTGAAACAAAAAGAATTAAAGTACTGATTAAATTCAGTAATCCCCTCTTCATTTTCTTGTGTAGCAGGAGTCCCTGGCCCTGCCTCAAGACCAGCCTCAAGGGCCATACATAGGCAGAGCACTCTGTACGCCATCAAACCAACGCAATGTCTGGTGGGCCTCCACCCCCATCTGTGTGTCTCCAACACATGCCTATGTGCTAGTTCCAGCTCCTCCAAAGGAAAGACAGGAGACCTGATGAAATCCTGCCACAGATCAACGGTTGGGCCACACCTGTCATCTAGCAGGTAAGAAAAATTTCCCTTGAATTCTTGTAGTCCCTTAGAATTCCAGTGAAAAGAGAAGTAAAGCACTATGCAAGTAGAAACTGTGAGCTGATGATCAAGATCCAAACATCACCTAAGACTCATCTCCAACCCTTTCACGTAATTTATTAAAGAAATCATACTTCCACCTGTTCTGATAATACCCTCAGAAAAACAAACTGATAAAACCCTCATACATCCAAAACTACATTTGCCACTACAAGCATCAGATTTTTTATATGAGATTGTCAATAACCATTCAAGATTAACAATCCCTCCTCAGATACCGTTAAACCAGCAGATATCTGTCATTTAGCCAATGTTTGACACAGCTGACAATACTGAAAATTGAATAAATATTTTCCTATCATGTAAAATAGAGGAGGAAACTTTCATGGCACCAGGTAAGTTGTGGAATTCTACTCTAGACACACACACACCCCACTGGAGTGAACAGACACAGGGATTTGTGCTGGGGTAGCTACAAGCAGAGACAAGGAGATGAGTTCTTAATCCTTAACAGCAAAATCTATTGAAGTGCCTCCGAATACTTTCAGCTACCACAATCTGTATCTGGTAATTGGGAAGAGCTACAAGCGAACCTATAGCTAGTTAAAGTGGATTAACTGACACATCTGCCTTGTCAGTAACATCACAGCCTTGTCACTCCAGGCCTTTTTGTCCAATATCTCAGATACTTCATTACGTGCAACTTTTTTCATCCAAGCAGAACCAGGTATATCGGTGTACACACCTGCCCTGAGAACTAACAGAAGATGTTGCTATAGATACCAGAACGTACAACTTCACCATGTTGTGAATATCTGTGGTGAGCTACTACCACAGAAACGACCAGCACCCCATTTCCACAGCTTCAAAGAGATTTTGAGAACAAGTACACTGCTACTGAATGCAATTTCATTTTAAACTGGAACCTCTGCCAGCTGGAAACAAGTGAAGTTACACTCTCAAAAACCACACATCGCGAGGACACCAAGTTTTATGCGCACCTAACTGTGTTCTATACATTGCAAAGAGCAGAGCTTGCTTACTTCTAGGTATGATAAATCACACGCAGGAATGACAACAACAAAATAATCTTCATTGGTGTACATCAAGGAATTCTAGAACTGTTACCTGTTCAAGCTTTTGTAAGAGTGGATCGCTGTGATCAGGTTTATTCTGACCATCCCCTTCACCACGGACGAAGTCCGCTTTAGAGGCTTCTACGTTACATGCTGCAGCTGGAAAAGACGTTTCAGTGGTACGCTGCTGAAGCGTACAAAAGCTGCCAGAGTCTTCCTCACACAAGGAGTCATCACTTAGAGAACAGCTGTCTGACAGGTGCGACACTTCAGCAGGGAAAGCGGTGATGTTTTCAGGTCTGGGTAACAAATTTTCTTTGTTGATTTTCAAACCGGTAAAACTAGGATCTAATAAGACTCCAGCACGGGAACTACTGGACATCCAGTGTGTGATGAAGTTTTCTTCGCTACTCGGATCTTCAACAGTTGGCATCTTGTAAACTGTATTCCCATTTATTTGCTGCTCTAGCATTAACATAACAGTATTACGTTAGGTAGCGTTGGGACAGTAAAGCTTCCAAAGTTCCAGGTATTTGGTATAGATGGTTACCCACTTTTAGCACCTAGAAATTAAGCAGATAAACAAAATAAGAAATCTGTAACAGACTCCCAGTTAAAGTTACTCTTTTATAACCAACCTAGTGTATTTATGAAGATCAGTCACAATCTGCTTTTCCCTAGGCAACAGAAACAATTTGGACAAAGAGCAACAAGCACTTTCTGTGCAGGAGGTCAACAGAATCCAACTTCTCATATTATTTGAGTGCAGCTAATATTATCTCACATATTATAAAGCTGTGTATAACATTCTCTTTGGGAGTACAGAGAGGGAGCCAGAAGTTTTTTTAAGTGCGTGCAACAAAAGAAAAGAGATGATTTCCTCATCAGGAAATAACTTCCTAAAGCTTCCTTGTTCCCAAAAGAACAGCTCACACCAACTGGATTTTGGTGGTCTGGATTTATTTTTCCATTTTCACGCTGTAGAAGGTCTTACACCTTCAGAGTTTGAAACTGTGACTAGGAGAAACAGCGAAATTCCCTTAGAAAAATGTTTTTCAGCTGGCTTGTTTTCAGACGCCCCTGGCAGTTCCCCGGCGAGGCACAGCTGCCGGCGTCGGCAAATACAAGCCTACAGGGTCCACACGCTGTTTTCCTGTCACCTTTCGGGGACCCTTTCGGTTTCAAGCTGCCCTAAGGGCCGCGGCACCTTGGAGCTGGAGCTCACCATCCCGGGGAGGCGAGGGATCCCCCCACAGGTCTCCGCCGGGGAGGCGAACACAGCCG
>NW_010264815.1:0-14529 GCF_000690775.1 Eurypyga helias
TTTTTTTTCCTGTATAAGGTGGAATGGCCAGTTTTCAGACTCATCTTTAGTGTAGACAACAAGACAAAGCTAACAAAACTTAATATCTAGCATGAAACTCAGTCCTACAGAATACAAGTCAGTAATACTAAAGATCACTTTATCAGGTAGGCAATAAGATACATATGGCAGTACGTGCTTAAACAAGACACCCAGTAAAAGTCTGTAATTATATGCAAAAAACCTGAACAAGCTGTAAGTTTCTCTTAACTTTTATCAAGGAAAATCTGTATATACTTCACTGACTTAAATGGAATTAGTTCCAGACAGTGGAATGTATCTGGTGGCATTACTATGTTAACAGTACTTGAAAACAGTATTTGTAAGGCCAGTTTTCTAATGATGTTAAAAATTCTGTTTACTCCTTTTGCTAACAGTAATATTTTGAAGTCTTGTCATCTGCTTATATTAAAAAATGTTCACTTTGAAATGAGAAATCCAGTGTATTTAATTTTAAAGGTTTATGACAAAGACTAATTAATCTTGTCAAAGTTAAGCATAAAAGCACCATATTTTTGGTGATGTAAACCTTGTTATTGTTTCTTCAAGTGCAGAGAGACCCAAAATAGAACAATTTACAATAAATAATTGTAAGGATAATGTTCAGTTTTCTTGTCAGGATACTAGAATAAAATAGGTTTCTAGTCTGAAAAATAAATAAGGATGAAAAGACTCTTAGCTGGTGTAAATCACCATAGCTCCAACATTTACACGAGACAGTCTTAGCAAGACTTTATTTCCAAAAATGTAAGATTTCTCAAACCATCTATTCATGGCTGTGTAATACTGGAATAATAGTGCCTTGTTGTGCTGGGAACCATAATAGTTTGTGGAACCACTAGGATAACCATATTTCCCATAAAAGAGATAACCGGGTCTTTCAGCCCAAATAGAGGTGAAATAATTCCTTTTGGAGACACAGAAAGTATCTCATAAGCAGCAGCCCCATTTCCCAGCACTTTCAACCCAATTCTCTTCCCAGTCATGATTGCTGTACAATACCTCCTCTTCTGTTTTAGCCCGGTTTCCCACATTATCCTTGCTGAATTCATCTTTCCTGCTTCCAGGTTAGCTCTGTTTAAGGGAACAGTGAAAGATGCAGTACTATGTCCATAGTGAAGATGGGAGTCCCTTTTCTGCAGACATCTAAGTCCCCTGTTGTTACTTATAGGCAGGGGTACACTTGCCATCTGGTGTAAAGGGCTGTGCGGCCTGTGTGGAGTGACAAGGAGACCACTCAATGCCTACTTAATTCCCAGAGAATGCATTGACAGAACTAAAGGATTTTCTTATTTTGATATCTAACACTGGATGTTTGGATACAATGACTAAAAAATAAATTGTACAATAAATTGTTGTGTACATTAAATAGTTTATTTTATGAATATACAGACATGTATAGAAAAAGAAGCGTTCAGAAAGCTGAGAAAAAGAAAAGGAGAGGAAGATCTCATGACTGCATTCTCTATGGTTAAAGTAATATTATTTTCCTGTCAGTTTTAATTAAAGCACACATTTCTTTCTTATATCACCATATTTACAGGCAAATCCAGTCAGCATGGATTGGTTATGTACTCTGTGGACAACCTTCACAACTGGATTTTGACAAGAAACATTCAGTTGAATAGAGTGAATTAGAAAATAAGTAAGTAATATATACTGTGTATCATCAATCCTGGGTAGGAGGAAAATATTTTTCAGGTATTGACATATAGCCTCATTCATTTCCATATCTTTTCCTGTGTATGTAAACCTAAAAACCAGCATGTTTGTTGTGTAATATTTAAATTCAAAACATTATAGGGAAAGGGATATCTGCTAAAATAACTTCCTATAACATTTCTTAGAAAACAGCTATGGTAGAGAGTAAAGGAACATTAAAATTTTAATCTTGTTAACAGCATCAAATCTGGTTAAGAGGTAGCCTAGGAATAACTAAGATGGCCTGCTGAGATCAAAGCACCACGTGAACTTCACAGAACTTTAGGATCACTGTAATTGGGAAAAGTTTACATGGTTTCTCTTTTTTTTTTTTTTTTATAATAGGCATTTTTGCAGGCTTTATAGTGCCTGAAACTCTTATTTTGACTATCCCTTTCCTCCCCTTCCCATGATATTGCATATCTTACTAAGTTCTGATAATGAAAAGGCTGTGGGATTCAGTAAAGGGAAGGAAGAAGTCAAAATTTAAAAAACAAATGGCAAAATTAAAAGAAAGTTTTGGATTTTATTCTTGTATTTTTCTTACAGGTAATGAATAATTTAAAAACCTATTTTGAAATTTTATAGGAAAGTTATTTAAAAGGTTGAAGATGAAATGTGAATGAAAAAGTATGGAATCTGTGCCTTTGGTAGTAAATATGACAATACATGTAGCAGTCACTTGTTCTGCCCACAGGGTCTGTTTTGTTTTGCCACCATTTCAGTAATTGCAAGAGCTTTTTGTGTAGACAACTGAAGGAATTTGGGATTGAACAGAACTACTAGGGTAAGGTCTAGATAATTCATAGGCCAAAACTTCATTTGCCCTTGATTTCTAAACACTTGGTTGACTTTCCTGCACTCTGTCTTCACTGTGCTGGTTTTGGCAGTAAAGGGGAAAAAACCAAGAAACAGCATCTCACATGGATCCAGACTGGCATGATTTGAAGAACCCCAGTAGGATTGCACAGCCATATTTCTCCTCTGATGTTCTGTATTCATGGAGTTCCTATGTTTATACTGCCAGCTAGAAAGACCAAGTTCCAAAAGAAAGGATTCTGTAAATCTTTTAACAGAGATAAAACACTGCATGTTATTTATAGAGATGAAGAAAGTCTACTCTGCCCTTTACCATCTTGAATTGTGAGATACACAAATGCAACAATCTCTGCTCTTGTGCAGTACCTTTCTCAGTATTTCATCACCTGTATTTTTACTTTTGGGGTGGGGAAACATTTCTCAGTAATGTTCATGAAAGAAAAGAATAAATTTGGTAAATGTTTGTTTCGTGACAGCCTTCTGCCCTGTTGGATGAGCACTACCAGCTCTCTGTTTCTCCTCTGCCCCTTCCACCCTTGCTACAGAAAATCATGGCCCCAGGCACTGCTGCTGGGGCAAAATGGATATGAAGAGGACCTAACAAAGGATGATTGAGAGGGTGATCAGCTAGGACACAGGTTTTATTTCACCTGGAACCGGTCTTCTATTTCTTAACCACAGCGCATCTTTAAAGACAGCTCTGGAAGTCAGTACAAAATTTCAGTGAGAGAAGCACCGCTGTCCCAACATTCTTGTTACCAGGATTTTGAAACCTCTGATATTGCTTATTGTATAACACCAACAGTGAAAAAGGTTATCCTGCTTGCCAAACAATTATTTTATATTTATAAATAGTGTATTTTATCAGCTTCCAGAAGAGCAGACTAATTTACATACTTCCCAAGTTTTATTGAAGTGTTAGTTTAACTGGTTTAAAAGCACATTCATCAAGTCATCCTTTTAGCTCTGGGATGGCTCACAGCCACATGATATAATAAAAAGTCAAGTTGGGGTAAAGGGTTACCATAACTTAAGATCACAACTTGGGCAATCAGCTCATCCACTCCCTCCAGCATTTATGTGTAAACTTAAACCTGTCACATGCGGCGAACATTGCCACATTTCAGCAAGGCTTATTAACTACTATTCTTTATAAGTTTAAATTAAAAGACAGACTTACTCAAGGTTCTTTCCTCACACTTTTGAGGAGGCAATTTCCTACAGACTTGTTTATTGGCTTCACCGTGCCAACTTCTGGTAGCTCTGCTTATGTTTGTCATGTTCACAGCCACTTTTAATGTGGTATATTAAATACCAAATACAGGCATTTAGTTCATCTGAAAATTAAGCACAAGGGACACAGAGTAATGATAAATGAAATTGTGTCAAGTGGAAGAGATATCTAGTCAGCACCAAAGGAATTAAGGTTTGACTCTGCATTATTTAATTAACAGTCTGCAGGAGGGGTTAATAAATGTTAATAGTATTAACAGTTCATATGAGCTATTAAGATGAAGCAATCCATCCTGTGATCTGGAAAGAGGACTGGAAGGCAGAAAGCTCAGCAATCTTTCCCTGGCCTTGCCAGAGAATCTGCATGCAGTTTTAAGCAGATCTCTTTCATTGCATCTTCTTAACTGCCCAGTCAGTCAGATGTTTGTGTTTTGGTTCTGGGGTCCAAATAAATATTACACTGAGCTTTCAGAGGCACCGAGCATCCACTGCAACTGATGTTCCAGCAAAGTCAGCTACCCTGAGCTCACAAAAGTTGTACTGAGAAGCAGCTTTTTCCTTGAATACAGTGTCAGTCCACAATGATGCAGCCAACAGGATCACCTCTTCACCACAGGGAATGAAGGTATCTAGGGCTCCTAAAAAAAACACCAGCTGTGCACACCATCCGTGCTAAGTCACTGAGCAAGTTGGAAAGAGCATGTTTAGCTGTGTTTCCTTTGGATTATTAATGTAGCTGTGCTAAGATATTAATAACATTTCATCAGTGGTGGTCCCTAACTGCTGTGCCAGAAAGGTCAACTACATAAAGAATTAAAAGCAAAGAAGAGCAACAAAAATCTACACTCAACTCAATGAACCAACTAAAAATCCCAGGGCTCCAAACAAAAATACCAGTGCCAACTAATTTTAAATGACAGCTATAAGCATATTAGTTTGACTGGTTTTGCTTTTAATATTTTTTCTTTAATTTTAAATTGTTTATTTTTCTGTTCATATTTTAGTTGATATATGGAGTGTTCCAAGAGAGATTTAAAACTGTAAAGGACATTATGGTTCAGAATGATTTTCTAAAGGATTTAGATTTCCTTTTCCTGTTAATTTCAATGAATAGTGCCATTAAAATCCCCCTGATATCTCTGATACTTTTTGAAACTATATGTTACAACACTTTAAGAACAGACTCCATACATATTGGTGTTTTAGTCCAGATCAGGAGTGTGCTTTCGAAGCAAATAGCTCAATCATTACCACATATCACATCATTTGTTCCACGCCATGTAGCAATCTAAGAGTGCATGAACAATATCTCATTCAGATTAAATTAAACTGGAAGATGAACACCAAGAGCACAACTAACCTGCTTAGCTGTGACACAACTGTTAGACCACACCCTGTGCTAGTGGGTTTTTAGTCCATGGAACCACACTAGGAGTAGTCTGAAATAACATTCCTTCCCTAAAAAAACCTGTGTAGTATGGACTTCTCATCACTAACAGTTTCAGATGCAGTTCAAGACTGCTAGGACAGGAATTTATATTTGTTTTATTTGTATTTCTTGACATGTCTTAGAGGAAATCAGAGCATAGGAAAAAAAGAGATCTTTAGAACAACTTTAGGTGCTAACCAGCAGCAAATAATATTTTGTCTTCCTCAGATTTCCTGAATAAAAAATGGTTAGTCCTCCACATAGTAACCCAATACATAATATTTGCAAGAACAAGTGCTGCACAGACTAAATAACTGAAGTGCATTTTTTAAGACATCAATATGTCTGAAAATGGTCTTACAAAGATCCTGCTGCCAAAGAAACTTGCTTGGCTAGCACTGATTTCAAGCAGATCCTCTAACAAAACCACACATTACCAGCTCCTAAACTCATGTAACTCAGTGGAGGTGCATCTCTTTTGCCATCTGAGTGCTGTGCGTATATGCATTCAGGCACTGGAGACCACAAAAGTAGTCCAATCCTTTCCTTTGAGTTCAACGTATTTTTAAAAGTGCAATGTCTTCTCAGGTTATTCAGCATCTACTCTATTACTAGACAAATTTTAAATGGCATGTTAACTTACAACATAGTTCTACAGTAACAGAACAAAGCTACAAAGAGCTTAAATGAAAAATAAATTACTAAGACTGCTGCAAACAATTTAACTTTGCAAGCGTTTGACGTTCACTTATTAGCCTCAAGTCTGTCCCTGATCTGGGATGCTCAGGAGACGTCTCAGAGTTCTGTTTTAGCTTTCTGCAATTCTATTTAGCTTTCTGCTAATAACAGAGACACAGAGCAGAGCCTTAGCCCACAATGGGCAGTGTCTCCCTCCATCTCATTTTCTCTTGCTTTTTCTCTGCTATGACTGGGCAATGGAAGACCTCATGGTAATGTGGAGGATTAAGACATCTCTCTCCTTTGTCAGACTTAGAATATCTTGATTATCATTTCAATCACATTTCTTAATTAGCATATTCCCAGCGTACACTTCAGTCTGCCTTTCTTTTTCAGAAGCCTCTAACGATGCATAGGTAAAATTGTATATTTCAGATAGCATATTATAGGTAATAGTAAGTGTACTGTTCTTCACAGTCAACTTATTGCTATTTGCTCTCCACAGAGACCGCATAAAGAGGAAAATGCTACTGCAAAAGGTGAGTTTTAGAATGGAGTGTTTATACTAAATAACACCTTCTTCCCTGAAAACATTCCTTTTATTTTAGGATATAATCATAGCGAACATACGGACTAGCAAACTGAATAGTGCTCTGAGGAATTTCATTATTCATATTCTGTTCATAACTGACCAGTCACTAGCAGAGTTTTGGCCCAGCAAATGAGGCCTGTCCCAAACATATCCTGGGAACAAATTTGGATTCAACACAAAGCAAGGACTGTTCTCCACTTGTCCCCAGTTGGTAGCTTAGCTGTTAGCAGCCTGCCTCAAAGACAAGTGAATTTAGCAATAGAAAGGGGTTCAGACTGGGCCAGCTAACCTGAGAACAAGAAAACAAGCCCTAGCACTGTTCAGTTTACTACAATAAATGTAGCCACAACATCTCAGCATTTTTTTAGTGAAAGTAAGGTCAGCAGATGCATCTGAACATCATCCTTTGCATGACTAAGGAGCTTTCAACTCAAGAGGTGATTTCTTTGATTTACAATGTGATCTCTGACACTCGTTCGTTATCTCAGATAGTTTCTTCCGTGAGCAGGGGCTGTTGAAAGAGGTGATCACGCCTGGTGCACTTGTATTACCTCTTGCAGCTAACCTCAGATGCACTTGGAGCAGCAGGTGCACCTGAAGCATCTGATGCTGGATGAAAGCTTACCTGCTCAACACCATAGCACCTTGCAGTAACAAACAGCTTCTCTAGCAACAAAACCATGGACAAAGTATTCTGTAAAGACTTAAAAAGTTTTCTTTGAGCAGTTTACAGAAAGTTTGCTACAGAAAGTCTCAATTCTGCGATATTGATCTGGAAGCTGTACAAGATAATTTCTAATGATAAAATAAACAAGTAAAAATAAAAAGAGTAAAAAGAGATAAAAAGACACTGAAAAAACAGATGTTTTGTTCTTATATTTTCAAGTATTTTTGCAATTATTTTGATGATATAATTTCCATTAATAAATTTATGATATGCAGCTAAATTCTTGTGAAAGCTTTACGAATACTTACAAACACCAAATGACTGGACATGAAATAGGAAACAAGAAACTTACCACCTCAACCTACCGCTCCTCAGAGGTAGATTAAAAGAAAAAAAAATCTTAAAATGTTAGAAAATTAATTCATTTTATTGTATGTAACCTTTCTTCTTACCCTATTTTCCTGGTTCTGCATTTGAGATTTAAACACATTAGAGTAGAAAATGTAGGATTATCGCAACAGATCTGTGTGAGAAGGAGTTTAATTTAGAACTGAAATGAAGACCAGATCTTGCTAGGACAAATCAAATGCTTGAGGAAAAAGCCTGGCTACATGTAGATATGTTTTGCACAGCAGAGATGAGAAGAAAGAGCATAGCTGTTGCAGAAAGCAAGTGAGAGCAGCAAACAAATAAGCAATCATAGTGGTGAAACAGCAATAGATGTACCATAAAAAAACCAGAAGCAAACTCCTGTCCATGAACAGATGTTGAAACAGGAATGAACTTTGCAGCAAAGGCAAACAATGCCAAAACTGCAGTCCTGTGGACATAAGGGCAGAAATCCAAAATAAAATTAACATCTCATTCTGATCCACCCACTGTGCATCCAAAGTACCCATAAAGGGGTATTGCCCATCAGACTTAGTTTATAGTTTATCATGATGAGTTTCAAATACCAATAATGTAGCTTCATTATACATTTGGACGCCAATATCCACAATCATCTCAGCTATTGCACTTTTGTGTATTTCATCCCCACCGACTATGTACATTTCCATATATATATATGTATACACACACACACACCCACCCCTTATTTATCCACCAAAAAAATCAAAGGGACTGGGATCCTGTCAGTTATAGTCTCAAGAAATGTCTGTGGTTCTGTGGGCCTTCAAAGAGGTAATGTTGAAATTTCATAAGATACAGGGTAGAACACTTGTCACGTTAAAGTAATTGACATAATTTCCACCAGCTTCAATGATCCTATAGATTGAACTCCTGTATCTCTCAGGCCCTCTGAAAATCTTGCACAACCACTAGTTTTTTTGCTTAAGGTTTTTTTCACCATCTCCTTATTTATTTTTTATTTCACCTTGTGGTTAAAGCTGATCAACTGTTTTTATGGATAGAACAGTTTTCTGTTGAAAAATGCTGGTTCAATTATATTAAACATTTTCTGGAATGTACATATAAGCAAAACATTTTTATACAAGTTTTTTGAAATACTTCTTTTTGACAAGGTCAAAGAGCCTTGTTTCAGTGACTGTTTTGATTTGTGATTTTATGAACATTTATCACATCCAACAATACTTTATTATCCTGTAGCTAATAATAGAAAAGTCAGAACAAGTCAAAAAGAAATGCTTTACTCTCAGTAAAATAAAGCAAGTCATGGGACTACTTCGATATTTCTGAAGTAAAATGATTTGGAAATGGCATCTTGTAAGAAATAACATCTCTTTGTCCCAATTTGAGTTGAAAGATGTTTCTGAACTAGAATGAAGACTAGGAATTCCAGGTAGCTCTTCCTCTCACCTCAAACTCCAAGGATTTCAGGAGAACCAAAAATTCATTTCATATTATTTAGAGTGCAGCACAATTATCCATGGTTTTACAAGATGTTTCTTTCTAATCAGGATCCATACTGAAGAGTCACTTTCCTTTCTGCCAGTTACAACCATTATTCGCCTTGCAGCTTCACACCTGCCCAGTCCTGACCTTCAGATTTACCAAGGCAAAATAACACCTGTTTGAAAAAAGCTACCAGAATGTTTTGAAAAAATGCTGTCATCCAATTTATAAATCTAGGGATGGAGGTAGTGACAGGGTGACAGTGAAAAAAAATCTTCTTTCTTCTCTAAACACTTCCAGATCCTTACAGCTGGAGTGCCAAGGAGGATACTGTTCCTCCAAACTTGCAGAGCTACTGTCACAGTCTAATCACAACCATCTAATCCTGTGGCAGCATTTGGACATTATTCTTCATGTCTGGATGTTGAAGCAGCGTGGCTTAGGTGCAAAGGTCAGTCTTGTGGAGTCTGACTTGACAGAGACTCCGAATACTCTGTGCTGAGTACAAAATACTACCCTACTGGCAGAAGAATTAGTTTTATATATAATATTTTTCCCTCATTCATGAGTGCTTCCTTTCCTTACAGCACTATGTTGTTCATTTTTGAGATAGGATTGTGGATGTATTTAGTATTTAGTCTCATACAACTTCACCAAACCCTCTCTGTACCTACAGACATACCATTAAGTACTCTTGGATTTTGAAAGCAAAGGATGTGAAATGATACTCTGTTACTTACCTTGCTGGTTTTTCACATGCTTTAAGCAGCCAATAAAGAAATGAGAGCTCGGTCCAAGTCCACACAGCTCTTTTTAAGTGGCAGTGGGATATTCATACCAGCTGCCAATAGAGCCCCTGTGCTTGGAATACAGAATGACAGGTTATTCTTCATTAAAAATGTATTGTCTTGACTGTACATAGTGATGCTTTGCTAGACAGGCAAAAGCAAACACATGAACACCTCCACTCAGCTTGATATTGTGCAAATTATGAGTATGTATAACACTACAAACACCAATTCTGTTAATTACCTAATCACAGGGTTGATGATAGATTATTGTAAAGTATAGAGATCTGTGGTCTAGTACAAGTGATATTCTACCTGAACGCCTCATTTTCTCCTGAATGAACTGATCCTGACTTACAGGTAGGGTTCGGGTGGCTGATACCTGACAGCTGCCCTGTAACAGAATTGCATGAAGTTGACTATGTGCTGTCAGACAAACACAATTCAAGCAAAACCAATGTCAGCTTCAAATTACTGTCTCCCAAATTCAGCCTCTGCCTGACTGGGAAATTTCAGCATTCTAGGTGTGCATTTGCCTCTTCAGACTCATTCAAGACCATTTCTCTCTTAAAATATTTTTTCTACCTTTCTGTTAGAGAAAAAAAGTATTAAAAAATAAACAGTATAGTAACAGCTGACACAAACCTATCAGATTCACTCTCCTCTGGTTGTGTTGCTCTGCTCTGTTGGTCGGTTTGCAGGACTGAAACATAGGTTGGAAATCAAGTGCGTGTCCTAAACAGGAAATGAAAGCTTCACAAGTTCACAGTGAAACTGCTAGCTCCTGCCTGTATTATGTATTGAGCTTTGTGGAAAAATATGCTCAATCAAATAAAACTTTCCAACTCTTTCAGTTTCCTGTGATATACTTCCATTCTGCTGGACTAGTTTCACATATTTTGAACCTGTAGATTTTTCTTAGCTTCTCTTTCTTATGTAGCAGACCTTCTATGGTTTGGAAAGATAGTGCGAAAAGGGAAGATGTAATCATGTTTGTGTGCATGTGGGTTATTTAATTAACATATATGCAAAAAAATCCCACCAGTAATTTAATGTAAAAAGTAGGATCTTTTTTCATGTGTATACTTAGAGGCTTTAATGCCTTTTTGTCTATATCACTTTCTCTTTATATTTGCTTCCAGTGAACCATCTAGGAATTAAGTTTTACTAAGATGAATATTCATTCTTTCTGTTACCTCTGGTGGCTTTGTATCAAGCCCAAAGCATAGTTTCAAGTATATGTACATGAATATTTACAGGTGCCAAATTTTATATCCATATTTGCAAATCCTGCATTGGAAGTGGTTTCTTCCATTTCCACTTGCAAACGTGACAAAGCCGTATCTCACTTCTGACCTATCACAACAGCTCCAGTCTGAAATGATGATTATTCACAAAAGACTCTGCATGATCAAAACAGAGTTAAAAAGATTTGCCAAAACAAAATACGGTGAATAATTGTGAATAATAAATTCCAGGAAATTACAGTCTGAGAGCAGGCTTTCCAGAGGCTTAAAAGGAACATCAAATAATTTCTTTGTCAGCTCTTCTCAGTATCCACTGCATCAAATTTCTTATTGCAAAACAGTTCACAAAATCCAGCATAATCTTTAAACTGCATCAAACTTCCGACATTAAATCTATAAAGGGAATAAGCAGCATAAAACTCAGACATGACATTGCCCCCATTGCTCTGTCTCTGCTGTCCATCACTCACAATGGGTGTTGCAGCATTTCTGAGGACAGTGTATCCATATGACAGCTTGAGATAATGCCACCAAGGCTGAAGCTGAGCTAACTTCATGACTGATAAAGCAGACTACAACAAAAAAGAAGTAAATAGACAGACACAGAGATGGTAAAAATAGCAGAGTCCTGGAGAAAAAGTTACTTTTCGTCTTCTCTATTATTGCCCATCAGCAAATGTGTTGAGTTTGAAGACATTTAGTACCAATGAGACTGCCAATGTTACAAGCTTGATCTGTCTCCTGCGTGTTGTAATTTTACTGCGATGCTCCCAGTGAAGGAATTCCACTGAGTGTCTCAGATCAATGAATAAATAATTACAACGTTATAATAAACCTTTATAATTAAAGCATTAAATTACAAATAGAGGGAAAAAAATAGAAAATTATGAAAATAAACTCAGCATATACTTTTGGGGGGAGTTCTCTTTTTTCCTTTTTTTTTCTAAACTTGGTCTGCACAGAGGTGAGAAGGAAAGAATTAGCTTTCTATTACGGGACAGACTCCAAACCTGCACAACTCACATTTTCCAAGAGGATTTTCCCTACCCTGTAAGCAGTTGTCACACTTGCAGGAAAAAAAGCAGCTCAGCACAGCTTTTCTGCTCCTGGAATATATGCAGAGGCCTGACTCTTCCCTGGGTTAAATGGGTTTTATAAGTCTATGGATGCTAGTAGATTTTTCCATCTGAGCACAATCCTGACTGCAAAGTTCATCTGTCATTTAGAGCAAGGATATTGGTGTCTGGATTCATGCATCTGAGTCTCTGCTACAGCACTGAGAAGCTTCATGCCTTCAGGCAAGTCACTTAAATCCTGTGTTTCAATTTATCCTTCTATAAAATAAGTATAAATAATAGGTTCTCACTGGGGTGTTTTGAGGTCAAATTCTGATCTTGTTTTGGCAAAACATCACTTCTGCAGTTGATGGAATTAGGCTAAAGAAAAATCACTGCAAGTGTCTTGCATTGTAAAGTGTTTTGCAAACTACACGCAATACAGAACGATGAATTGTAACCAACTCAGAGATAAAGCAGGCAGAGCAACTGGTACAAGGGGCTAAACACCACATTCAGAGGTTGGAAAAATCCAAAGATCACAAGAGGAATGCTTAATTTGATTAAAATGGTAATAGCATGTTTCTAACTGTTGTGCAGGGAGACAGAATGTTGGTGCTGAGATCATATCGGGTATCTTTGCACATCAAACAGCAAGGAAATTGACTCCGAAGGAGGGTTTTTTTCCTTTGGAACTGCTGCTTTCAGTTTGGTTCTGCCACATCTAAGGCTAAGACCTGTATTTTTCTCCAAATATGAAGTTTTAGATGCTGCCAGCACAATCAATCCCTAGGAATACTGCAAAATCCTTTGGCATTTCCACTCATCCCAGGTCCTCTTTGCACAGACTGGCGTGGTGCACACACCTCCTGCATCTCTTCCCCAACGCCCTGCCAGGCCCCTTCTTCACCCCCAGTGCCCCTCTGCCCACCCAGAGCTCCCCCCTTTCCCTCCTTCCACTCATTTCTCACCGTAGCTGTTGCTCAGCATGACTCTGATCTCTCACTTCCTTCTCATTGCACATGCACACATTAAAACACCCACAGCTTTTACAGCTGCAAGCCAGGAAGAAAGGGCACGACAATTTCGTCCACTGTATTTTTTATGGTTGCAGCTTTCGGTGCTTACGCTCAGTCTGCCCCAGGCAGTACTTCCTGCGATATTAGTTGTGATTACAGAAAAGAGCAAAGTAATACTGAAACATTTTGGGAAAAGAATAAATATAAATCATGTATCAAGCACTTTTGGGAGCACACAGAAAGAAAACTGCAAGTAAATCTGAGCTTGAATATCAGCTGCTTAAAAAAACAGCCATGATTAAAAACAAACCAACTTCCCTATGTTGTTATGCTAGTTATTATCAATTAATTTAAAACAGGCATACTTTGTGTCATGTCGTGTGGACACACATTTATAAACATCCATGCACCTTTCTTAAAGCAGATCCTTTGCTTTAACCTTCAGTTCTTCTTCACAGCTGGAATAAATGGTTAATCTCTCTGGGGATCATGCATGCGATTTGCTATTGATTTTATAGCTCAATAACATACTAGGTCTGTGAACAGGTTGGTATCAGATTAGGAAACAACCACTTAGAAGCAGACACCAGCTGTTCACTTGTGATAAATTACATTTTTCCCTATGAATTTTATACCTAGTTATAGTTAGTTTACAAGATTTAGCACCATATGGACTGCTTGCTAGTGAGGTAAGAACTCAAAACACAACCAACCTTCCACAGAGAAGGAAGCAACTTGTAGCTGGAGACTTAGAATAGTGTATCATAATCATGGATTTGGAAATCATGAAAGGTTTGGCATATACCTCTGTGTTTTGGATTTAACATAGACGCTGAGGTTGTATGAAACAGCAATACACAAATGGTAACTGTGATAACATTAATATGCAGAAAACTTGGAACCAATGTATTCTAAGCACAAGGTTCTTTTGGAAAAATGGCTTTACTGCTTTTAGAACGGTTAAAAAGAAACCTCTCTGAGGTCTGTACAGGGAACACAATCTCAAACTATGCATTGCATTCCAAAGATCAGTGTAACAATACCATGCTTACCATTAAAGTTTTTCCAAGCATCGTTTGAATTTAATTAAAGTTACTGCCATATTTTTTAGAATACAGGACAAACTTTTCTCAGACAAAAAGATGTGACTAGGAAAAAAAAAAAAAGAAATTGTGGAAACCACTTTGTTTACCAGAATTAGGAACCCAGAAACATTATGAACAAAGTGTATGTTCTAGATAGGTAAAGAACAGATAAATAATCCTGTATGTTATTCCTGTATCACAACAAAATTGTTATCTGATCATCATCCAGAGGTGCTGGTCCCACCGTGATGAAAATATTTTCCCTGGAAATTGTCTAGGTCACTTATATAGTTATTGTTTAGGATAAGTTAAAGTATCCTGCT
>NW_010264815.1:14555-29346 GCF_000690775.1 Eurypyga helias
ATTATAGAAACCTTATTTATACTGTCTTCCACACTGGTTAGAAGTTTCCTGATATAAGCAGAATTATCCAAGCATAAAATTGATAGCAAAACTCATAGGCTAATGAATGGCTACATCAGCATGGGTGTGATTCTGGCATTAGTGCAAGGCAAATGTGAAGACTGGATTTTGCCATAGGTTCCTACAGATGTTTAAGTGAGGCGAAAATGTAGAAAAATAATGCCTTAGTTTATGAAAACATATGTAAGAAAACTAAAGTTTAAATTTAAATAGGCATAAAGATCCCAAATCTGAATTTGCTAAACAGATTAAATTGCCATTTATTACAATAAATGTAATAAACCTTACATGAATACATACTTCAGGGTTGGACAACATTTCACCAGCTTTTGGATTTAATATCAGGTCTTCACAAGACCCTGCGTAAAGGAAGTTGGCATACTAGAGCTAATATTCAAGAGTCAACAGATACTCCTAGAGCTGAGTGAATAATTAAAAAAAAATGAATAACTTATTCAAAACTATGAAATTCATCAACTAAATTACTTGACTAATACATCTATGAATTATGAACTGACTATGCCGGGTGAATAATACATTAATAATTAATATGAAAAATATAATTAAATTCTTCAAATTAATTACTCAGAGAATATGAGAAACCATAATTATTCTCTATACTGTACTCAAAGAATAGAATGCCTGAGTAGTCTGTATGCTCTTCTGGTCTCAAAATTTTTCAGTGCAATGTATAGGATACATCTTTATAATTATGGAGAATTGGGGTGATATCTCAAATATTGCTTCAGGCTAAGAACTAAGTAACATGTCATAATTGAACAAAATAACATATGTTTTAATAGAAATATGCTAATGTTGTGATGTGTAACACTGACTAGCTGGCAAAGACTGGCTCTGTCTCTTCGAACAAATTGAGCAAGGAATGCCCACCGGAGGGAATTTTTGACAAGCAGTCAAGTGCTGGGGCTGTGTAAATTGCATTTGCTAATTCTGACCATAGGTTACTTTTAAACACCATCTTGTACGGTGTTTGCATCAAGAAACGAGCATGGATCAAGTATGTGCAGTGACTGAGCCTCCCACCTGTCCTTGGAGTTGGTGCCTGGGTCCCCACTCAGACAACAGCCAGGGCTCTCTCCTTGAGAGTTCCTGCTGTGGAAAGCTCAAGTTTTAGGACCTCTGGTATGCTTCTGGATCAACCTATACTGCATTCAGCTGTCTGGAAAAGACGGGAAATGCACACATCAAGGGACTCAGTGTTCGTAGGTCTGCTCCAGGACTCATGCATCACTTAGCGGCACAAACTAGGTTTGCCACTGCCATGACAACACTGTAATGAAAACAGCTTTTCCTTCTGGCATGAGGGCCAGCTAGGAAGGGATGGATCTTGCCTGTATGGTACCGAGTCCCTCCTTTCTCACAGCGGCCACTTTGCACTGAGCACAATTTATGAGGAGCAGCTGGGGAGTCAGCCTTGTGAACTAAGAATGGAAAAGATTACAGGACTCTGCTCAGCATCCTTCTCTGCCTGTGGTTACACTTGTCACAATTTCATATAATTCCATGTAGTTATTTACTGATGGGCTCTAGCATTCATCATAAAAATACACTTGCATTCTCCATACAGACATAGTGTAAGGTTATGGTGAAATTTGCAGCAATACTCAGGGTGATGACAGCGAGAGTTACGGCTACAGACGGAGGTCAATGCTTCTTGTGGGCCACAGCATAGCTCTAATGAGGATTGCTGTGGAAAACAGCACTTTTTGGGTGTCTAAAACACTACATGAGTTAACAGTTGTTCCAACTCTCATTCACTGGTAGATGAGAGTGTGATTTATCATGCATTAAATATAAACAAAGTTAATGCATTGGTTACACTATTAGGAACGGAAAATGCAGATTAACCACAAAACTAGGCACGTATTCCATCCTTCTGAATAGTATTGCTATCTTAAAAGCATGATAAATTTGTAAGATTATTTGAGGGAATAAGTAAATCCTATGTATTGTTATCGCCACATGTTTTGCTTTGACTAGAAATGGTTTAGCTTTCAAACATAAAGTGGTTTTAAAGATTTTGAAAAAAAAAAAAAATCAGAAAAAAAACCCCAACCCTCTAAGACTCTATTTCTCCATTTTCATAGCCTACCACACCTACACACCTATACTTACCCCCACAAACTCAGTACTGAGGGTTCAAAATAAATTTTTATAAAATATAAAGTTTTTTTAAAGGATATTTCAGGCATCTTGCTAGTCCATGTTCTGATCTGGCTGGTTAATAAACAAACAAAAATTGTCCTGAAAGTAACTGTCCCTGTCTATAAAGACAGACCTTATGCCTTGTTGGTGGATCCATTACTTTGTCATTTCCAATCTGATTCTCTCATACCTGTCCCCAAACCTGTCTTTATCACCAAAATTTTCCCCATTAGCCTCAGTATCAGTGACACACTCCCACTTTCACTGTGCTGTTCTAGAGGTCGATTCTTTCAGTTTGTGAAAGATTCCAATTATGTGGAATAACTACTAAGATATCCATTTAAACGGATTGCACTCAGCCATTTTTATTCCCTGCACTCCTTTCCATTTCCAGGAATCAAACATGTTAGCTAGAAAGAATACGTGTTTCTGGGAGCTTAACTGTGCTTCTTTTTCAGTAACCTTCAATATATTACTACAGTGTAGGAGTCTTCAGAAAAAGTTGCTCTCCAAAGGGCTAATGGCTTCTACAAAAGCAACCAGTGCTGTTTACACATGACTTTCTGTAACCAACTTGCTACCTCCTTCCCATCTCCTGACCTGAGACACTGTTCTGTACATAGGCTTGAAACTGGCAATTACATCCTAATTCTGCTAGACACTGAGCATCCTCTCCAAAACGCTGAGTCTCCTGGAGCACTAATGACATCAGTGGGAGTGTAGGAGCTCAGTTCCCCACAGGGCTGAGGCACAGCTTCTTTCACTGGGGATTTCAAGTCCTGTTTATTCCTACGGATTCTCAGTCCTTGAAGGTGACACAGAAGAAAACATGATGACAACAGGGCATGACAAATCTCAGGGAAGATTTGAATGTAAATACTCCCCCGTGAAATGTAGATATTATTGGAATAACCTGAACAAATCACAAAATTGGCTGGCAAGGGCATGGTATCATTATCACAGTGCAATATCTTCAAGGAGAAATTGTGTAAGGCCTTTTATAAGATTTATTACATTTCTGAAATGAAATAAAATATTAGACCGCTAAGATTTTTTTATTTAAATTCTATCAGTAACTCCCTACATTCCTTCTCCCCTCCCAATGAATTAACCATTATCATATTTTTGTCTGAGATAAAAATGAATGATCTGCTTTTGATTATTAAAAAAAAAAAAGAGGGAAAGAAAGAAAAAGAAACCTTCTGCATAACTTTGAACTATGAATCAGCCTTGGAGCTCTCATTAAAAACTCCCTAACTTTTAATCGCAGAACACAGTCTCTGTTGTCTCCAGAATGCAGAGTGAGATTCCTGGCGATTACTCAAAGGCAAAACTTGGGGGGGGTGGGGGTGGGGGGGGGTGTGTGTGTAAGGTATTATTATTATCATATCTTAAGACACAGATGTGGTGTGAGCACAGCCATCCAAGTTAGAAGTTGCAAATTTCTGAGCTTTGCTTCATCACTGAATCCTTCTGCTGACATTTGGCAAATTATATTCATTCTTCACCTCATTTTACCAGTAGGAAGTTTCTAGTAAACACTGTGCTTGAGTATCACATTTGAAAGTAGTCCTACAGCTTTGGATTTGTATTTGTAGGAGCAAATATGGTAGTACAGTGGAAGTCAGTGTTAAGAGAAGAAAGCATCTGTTACTGGAGTTACTTACTTCATAGGTCTTTGCCCAAGAACACTCCTTCTGGTTTAACAGGCAACAGTAATATAAGTAAGGTTTCAAATTATAAAGCAAAATCAACTTATAAGAATATTCTTTACTGCTGTTTCTGTGAACTTATTCAAAAAATTGAACTCAACATGTGAAGGTTCAGACAGAAATCTGTGTTTGTGCAAAATTCTGTCACCATTACTGGGACCTTGTACTGATCATGAGAAGGAACCTGATGGTAATTTAGAAAGGAAAAACTTCTGAAAAACAAGACAGCAGCAAACAGCTTGGGCAGTTAGAGAATGAGGCAATGTGTGGGGGGAAAAAAAAAAATCTCCGAATGAGTCATAAAATACTCTACAGAAATTTCATGTGAGTCTTTGAAAAGAAGTATTTTTCAATTTTTCTCAGGATGTTTCCAATTCAGTCTAACACACTACGGTTCAGTCAGAAGTGCATAAATTACCATTTGTAGTCATATTCACAGACAATGCCATCCAAACTAATTTGCAGAGACTTGAGAGCACAGAAGTACCCTCTCCCCTGCATTGCTCACAAGGTGAAATGGAGGTTGGAATTCAATGGCTGAAGATGTAAGGCACCATATCTGTTGAACCCCTCTAGGGCTTTGCTTTTGTGAGGTTCCTTTGGACCTTAGGATAAGCTTGGCTACAGAGAAGTTCCCTTTTTGTGCTAAGAAAAAGTTAAGACTACTTTCTAATGACACAGATAAGGCTGGGGATTCCGGTGCTATAGAAAGAGTGAGGAAGTTGATGACAGTGCAGGAAAGATGATAAAAGCAGGAGGATCTGGAGATCAGGAAAGGGAGTAGAGGCCACCACTTAATATCTGTAAAAGCAGATATTAGAATAAAGATGTGTTTTTTTTCTTTGTTCTCCAGATTTCTCTACCCCCACTCCTTAAGTGTGACCCATGTAGAAATAGAAAACAAAATGACCAAGCACTGGATTCCCTAAGGGGTTTAGTGTGACCAGGTTGGCATTGGTTGAAACTGAGCAGAACGCTATTCAGAAAGAGAGAGCTTAACATGGAGATTCTGATTTAGCTGGTGGCCTACACCTCCCCACTGAAAGGGTGCTTTTCCAAATGACCAAGTTGAGTTGGTTTTACCTGCTCTAGAACAGGCAAATTTCCCTGGATGGACAAAAAGGATATAAATCTGTTGAAGGAATAAACATGAAACCAGGTGTGATGGGAAAGCTGTTTGTTAGGAACTACACATCCTTTCAGGTTCTTTGAGGTCCCCTGTCTGCCTCCAAATCTCACAGGAGCTGCAGCCAGGGTTTTCATACTTCATCAGTCTTAATACAAGCAGCTATGAGCACCCCATTAATGAACTTGGAACAGTTTCACCCTTAGCAATGGATAAACGTTTCAAGGGCTACATTCCCCTGGAAAAATACTGACAGCTCACTTTTATTTAAGGCAGAACCTGAGATTAGCACCAATGACTATGTGGTCATGTAGACAAGGACTATTAATGCTGGTTCTGCCCTAGGCTGGCTTAAGTAGCTCAGTTTTAGGAATCCCTCTACATCCAACTATTAAAATGAATCAAAATACTGTGGGCTCACAAGCCCATTACCTAACATTTTCTGCGGTCCTTTTCAACAGGTTAAGGCAGGTATACGACCAGCTAGAATTCTCCACACGATTCCATCTACAGAAGTACTCTGTACTGTAATTAATCATACTAACCTAACACAAAGCTGAGCACATATGGGCCCAGCTATCACTATAGTATGCGGGTCACTATAACGTGGACTTGTGTTCACTGTACTTCTAAACAGTCACTGGCTGATCTAACTGTAACAGCACAAGTCTACCAACAGAAAAGGAATAAGTTTAAAAATATTTTTTTAGATCTATTTTTAGCTCTAGATTTATTTAATCATTCATTACTTTATACAACATCACCAAGACACCCTATTGGATATATTGATTCAAAGCATTTTGTTAGATATTAAAAAGTCAGTAAAAGTATAGCATGAGATGGTTCAGCCACAGCTATATGGGATTGCTCTTGAAACCTGGAAAAGAGAGTTGCAATGTAAGCAGTCAACGTAAGTAAGAACAACGTGGCTTCACTTTGAGGTGTTGTTTCTTAGCATTTACCCTTCAGCTTGCTGCCCTTACTCTTCATCCTCCAAAAGCCCTATGCAGATACCAGAAAAATTCAAACCATAACCCTGTTCCTTACACATGCACATAGGAAACTGGAAAAGGATGTTGCACAGTGGAAGCCATTTCCACTTGTGGGAGTGACAGTCTCAGGCAACAAGTTAATATTTGTTCTGGCTGTGCAATCAACACAGAAAGAAAGTTCACCCTGGAAGGAGTCAGACCCCCAGAGTGTTGCTTGTGTCCGGAACCCCTCTCTGGAGGAATTGTCTTCCTTAGCAATACAGAGAGCCCAGGGACTCTCTAACTAGTACAGCTCCATTACCCAGTTAGAAGGTGGGTGATATTCTTTCCCCTCCTTCTGGCCCCTTCACATTTTTCATTATCAAGGCAGGTTACAAGACTCAGAAAAGCTACACAAATTTGTAGACAGAAAAGATGCTTAGTACTCAAATCCACATGTTAAAGATTAAATTCCATTTTCTAGGATTTAACCCCCCATTTTTCAGGGCAGAATCTTGCTACATAGCAGTCACTAAGAGGGAACATTTCCTAGAGAAATGTATGGCATAATTGTTCCACAACGTTACTTCTACTTTCCGCCAAAGCAACCAGGATTAGTGTACACAAGAGATGGACACAGGACAAGGACATCTGAACTGTTCCAGTATGGTAATCTCTGTTTTGTGGATTAAAGGGTGGGTGACTCTCTGTTTCTTAGGTTTCAATAAACATGCAAACAACAACATGTATTCACCTCTGCAAGTAGCAATGACCAAAATTTGCTAAAATAAGAGCATTTCTTATCCTTGACATAGCCAGGTATCAGATGAGCTTTGGCTTTGTCAACAAGTGCTTCCTTGCAAATACCTCAGAGTCCGGCCCCAGTACTGAAGCAGTTGTGGATATGTAAGCTGAATTTTACTCATTCATTTCACTGACCAAAAAAGAGCTACTTGTGCTATAAGGGTAAGAGGCCTGGAGTCCAAGAAGGTTGTTTGGTGTCGGGGTTTAGGCCCAGACAGGAACAAAAGACCACAAGGCTGCTCGGTCACTCCTCCCCCCAGCGGGATGAGGAAAAGAAAATATAAGGAAAGGTTCATGGGTCGAGAGTTGGACAGGAAGGGATCACACACCCATTATGGTCATGGGCAGAACAGACTCACCTTGGGGAAGAAAAATCAATTTAATAAGTTACCAATCAAATCAGACTAGAACAATGACAGACAAATCAAAATGGATCTTAAAACCATACCCCACACCCCTCCCTTATTCCTGGTCTCCCTATTCCTTCCCCTCCCTTATTCCTTCTCCCCCCTAGTAGCACAGAGGGGGTGAGAGATGTTGGTTTCTCAGTCAGCTCATCACGAGTCATCTCTGCTGCTTCTTCCTCCTCAGGGGGAAGGACTCCTCACACTCTTATGCTGATCCATAGTGGGGTTCCTCCCATGAAGGACTGTCCTCCATGAACCTCTCCAACATGAGTCCTTCCCACAGGCTGCAGCTGTTCACAAGCTGCTCCAGCGTGGATCCCTTCCACAGGGTCCTGACCAGAAGAAGACGACTACTCTGGTGCCAGACACAGAGTTAGATGCACCCACCTGCTCCAGTATGGGGTCCTCCCTGGGCTGCAGGTGGGTCTCTGCTCCCCTGTGACCCTCCAAGGCTGCAGGGGGCCAAAAACACCCCTGCCGTTTCCCCAGGGGGTGACGGGGACCCTCTGCTCGGGGCCCCTCCTCCCCGCCGTTCTGCACTGACCTGGGTGTCTGGCTGGCTGTCTCTCTCATATCTCACTTGTCTCTTCAAACTGATTCTCTCCATTTCTGCTTCTGCTGCTGATTTTTTGTGTTTTCCCCTCTTAATTATGTCAATTTACAGACATGATGACTGGCCGTGGCCAGAGGCAGGACTGACTTGGAACCCAGGAGGCTTTTCTTGAAGCCTCTTACAAAACCCATCCCTGTGGCCCTTCTACCGCTACTGAAACCCCCCACCACAGAAACCAAACACACTTGGCACTGCCCCAAGCAAGAAATATCTCATGTATAACAGAGTTGTATCACCCCTTGTCTCAGTATGTGTGCGGAGTAAAGGATTTTTTGTGTGCTTTCCTCTGGAATTATAGTCCTGCTATGCAATAACAAAGTGAAGTTGTAAGGGAATCATAGAATGGTTTCGGTCGGATGGGACCTTAAAGATCATCTAGTTCGAACCCCCCTGCCATGGGCAGGGACACCTTCCACTAGACCAGTTGCTCAAAGCCTCGTCCAGCCTGGCCTTGAACACTTCCAGGGAGGGGACATCCACAACTTCCTTTGGCAACCTGTTCCAGTGCCTCACCACCCTCTCCGGGAAGAATTTCTTCATGATATCTGATCTAAATCTACCCTTTTTCAATAATTTAAACCCATTACCCCTTGTCCTGTCACTACAGGCCCATTGTAAAAAGTCCCCCCCAGACTCCTTGTAGGCCCCTTCAGGCACTGGAAGGTGTTATAAGGTCTCCCCGGAGCCTTCTCTTCTCCAGGCTGAACAAGCCAAATTCTCGCAGCCTTTCTTCATAGTAGAGGTGTCTCAGACCTCTGATCATCTTTGTGGCTTCCTCTGTACTCTCTCCCACCCATCGATATCCTCCTTATCTTGGGAGCCCCAGACCTGAACACAGTACTCCAGGTGGGGTCTTTTAAAAATCATTCAGTCCAACCACTCCCGTGCCATGGACAGGGACATTTCCACTGGATCAGGTTGTTCAAAGCCCCATCCAACCTGACCCTGAATACTACCACCCTGAATGATGGGGAGGATGAAAAGCAACTTCCATAATCTGGAACATGGGAAATTCCAGTTTGTTTTAAGGGAAAAATAAAAACAAACCACCAAGAGTGTGGTCAAATACTGGAACAGGTTTTACAGAGAGTCTGTGGATTTTCCATCTTTGGAAATGATGAAAATCTGACTAGGCATGGCTCTGAGAACCTGATCTGACTGGAGCTGCTTTGAGCAAGCATTTAGGATACGGGTCCAAACTATTTTATTCTTTGATCCTGTGAGGAGCTCCACTCCTCACATTCTCCTCACCATAAAGAACATTTAAAACTCAGAACATAACTGGTCCTGAACATCCATATAACAGTAAATTATAATAACTAAAGTGGTAATTATTTCTTTTTCCAAAGGAAGGATAATGCATAATCCATTGCACTCTTGGATTTATTTGAAAAAAATAACCAATAACAACAACCAAAAAAAAAAAAAAAGAAGAAACAAATATGTAGAAGTTAAATGTCCATTCTGAGAAGTAGTATGAGTTCATGATAGGTATTAATTCTTCAGCAAATATTTATTCTGTTCTCGATACTCAGACCTGGAATTGTCTCACTTAGTTGGATCAACCATACTCTCTCTTATCATCAATGGAGAGACAGAGATGTAACCCCAGACTTTAGGTAGGCTACAGCACTATCTATCAGTGTGTTTCTATTCAACAGACAGTAGAAAGGACCTTAGGATGACGACATTTCCAGCCTTGGTTATGCTTTGGTAATATGAAGCACTTAAAAAGGCCATAACGCTGATCAATTCCTTGTGTACTAATAGTCACGTCATTCCCAATACAATGGTTTTTAAAGCTGTGAATGTCCTAATATAGGGACATTATCACCTCTGGTTTTTACATGGGAAGGGCCTTTTTATGAGACTGATATGGAGCAACAATAAGGAACAAATAAAAAAAAGGAACCACAGGTATTTTTACCGCAGCTGCAGTGTATGAAATCTATTTAACTCTGATGGGTAAGAACAGTAACGAGCTGGAATATAAAAAAACCCAGAGTGTTAGCAAAATGGGGCTGCCAGGAGGAAGTCGCTCATATAGGAAGAATTTTTAAGGACTCTAAGAGAGACCAGCAGCCTCACAGGGATTGTATTTCACCAAATTTTTACTATGGGGGAAATTCTTGTAGGTGCTTGAAGCCATCAAATTTGTGGATCCAGAAGGTAAAATGAACGATGACTGC
Organism: Eurypyga helias; assembly: GCF_000690775.1. Taxonomy (NCBI): domain Eukaryota; kingdom Metazoa; phylum Chordata; class Aves; order Eurypygiformes; family Eurypygidae; genus Eurypyga; species Eurypyga helias. The sequence goes on from NW_010264815.1 coordinate 24,604, forward strand.
AGTTTAAATGAGCTCTTCAGTTAGGTGCATCTCAAAGGATAAGCTTCTGCTTCAAGAAGCCAATTGGCATTCGTTGTCACAAGACAGAGAGAAGCATCATAAATTATACATTCACAGACTTCAAAAAATTCTGAGGGAAAAAAAAAATGGCTGGATGATGAAACAGTTTGAAGCTCCAAGCCCAACTCTTTAAAAACATCTGCAGAGCAATTTGCCACACTGAGCCTGAATAAACAACAACCTTTCTGATAAAAGCCAGTTCTTGCCCTTGTAGGTGTATTTGTGCTTTTGAACGTGTTGTAAAAAGGGAGACGAGGAGTGAAGTGGTGAAGATGCAGTGAGGATCCATCGACTTCCATGGAACTATTTGGACTTTCACCAACAGAGGCAGATGTACCTATTGTTTTGACAAAGGACAGTAGTCACCACCTAAGTCTATTCTTTTTAGTTAGTTAATTCATACGTCCAGATGAAGTGATCCCTTCTTATAAATTTCCAATCTAATTTAGATGTCTGAATTTAGACACCATGAAACTTCGTTCTCTCCTTGTAGTTGAGTGTTGGCAGTCATTCAGCAGCAGTGAGTATTTATGAGAACTTCCTGAGATAAAGCAGAGGCCAGTCCACTAGACCATGTTCAAATCAGCTGGTGATTCTGACCAAAAATAAAACTCTGAGAGTCGCAATGAGCAGAGGACTCCAGCTCCAAGCCCATTCTCCTAACCAGAGAACTGTCAGAACATGTGCACTATTACTGGAAGTTGAAAAATTCTGTCATGTCTCTGTCCATGTAACGAGACCAACACACAGAAATTTGCTAGCACCAGGGAAAAGATCAATCCTATTTCACTGACACAAAGCTGCAAACATAATAGCATTTTGCATATAGAAGGTGCAACATTGTTTTCCTGAGATCACTTTCCAAAAGTAATTAAAGAAATACTGCAGCTCTATTTGTACTGTCTCCTTCTTTCATTCCTCCCCCTTACAAATCCAGTCCTGGATGTAGGAAATATAATAAAAATTTTTAACTTTGTTTCTTGTGACACAGGATTTTCATTGGCATGCAAATCAGAATCATAGACTGGTTTGGTTTGGAAGGGACCTTAAAGACCATCCAGTTCCTACCCCCCTGCCATGGGCAGGGACACCTTGCACTAGACCAGGTTGCTCAAAGCCTCATCCAGCCTGGCCTTGAAGACAAATCAAGAGAATTTCTTTGGAGTAATCATCCTGAAAGTTCAAATTTTTCTCTTGCAGGAGAACAGTTTCCTAAAGGCTGCCATACAACTAAGAATTACGTAGCAGGTGTTCCAAAATAGGATATGGTAACCTCTTTAAAACTAAGAAACCCATCATAACACGTGTCAGCTATTGGGTTTCTGTGTGTAAGCAGTTGAATACAGGAAACTGCTTCTGCTAAATGCTCCATTCAGCTTCTGTTTAAGGCTATATGCACTCACCTACATTGCAGCATTTGAAACTGGAACAATGTGTATTTCCTGATTCAGTTAGGGGTGATACAATTCTTTAACAACTAGAAGGAAACAGTGAGACTGCAGAGAGTACAGATTGGGGTGCAGTTCTAGCCCTCTCTCTTACAAACTAAAAATGAAAGGCAAACATGACAGAAAAATCAGGTCGGCACAGCTTTTAAGATCCATCAGTTTCAGTTCTAGTTTCTCATCACATAACTTTCAGTGACTCAAGTCACAGTCTTAGCTAGGGGAAGTTAGTCAGAAAGTACCCAAATTTCCCATTTCACCTCTGAAAGTTAAATTGAAAAATAAGGGAAGATTAAAAAAAATTGAACAATTCTTCAGTAAAGACAAATCTAATAAAGTGGGGAATTGTGACTCCTAAAAAAAATTTATAAGAATATGAATCATGTAATGAGTATAGGCATAATTATGCTAATGGAAACAGTCATGTTACTCTGGGAATGATTATGCTAAGCCTCTGATCATGCCCTATATAAATTAGTGGTTTCCTTAAACCTGAACAGTCTGAAACAAAAATAACTGTTCTTGCAGTGAGAAAAATAGAGAAGTATGAGGAAGGGGAGGGCAAGGTCATATCCTTCTACCAAACCTAATATGACTATAAACATTTCAAAACTCTTGCATATATCCAATGCTAGGTGCCAATCCTATTTTACCAGCGTGGGGTATGGGAATGTTATCAAACCCTCAGTGTAGAGGTAATCTGAGAGCATTATTTAGTGCTTGCTTTCTTAAAAGAGACAGAAAAAACAACACATCTCTAATTGGATTCAGTAGAAGCCCTAAGGAACAGATTATGCCTCTAGATAAAGGTCTTGCTACCTTTATAAAAAAATACAGTTGTGAAGGAATGACTTCTCTCCTAGAACAGGAGGGCCACAATCTGCTTTGGCCTTCCGATGTGGGATGCATGCCACCTCCTCTGCATCAGCTCAGTTGTTACCACTTGGTAACGTCCTACTGACTGCAGTCCCATCCAGCTCACAGTGAGGTGGGGAGCTTCTGCTTTCTTCTATGGAGCGAACCCAAGAGAGATCTAAGGAGGCATACAGTGGCACAGGGAAGTTTATATCCCATTTATTTAGACATCATGACCTTTGACCTACATAAAGGGCTTAAGATTTTTTCTGAGAAAATCTACAATTCTTATCTTTTTAATTTAATTTTTATTCAAAAAAAACCCCTGTTGCCTCCCTAGCCTCAATCTATATTCTCAAGAACTGGAAAGGAACCTTAAAGATGGTGATTATTTTCCTTAAGAACTGAGGGATCAAAGAAATCTCAGATGAAATTTGAATTAGAACACCAGGTTGGCTCAGCACCTCAAACTGCAACACTGCCTCCATAACTGGAGTGATGTCAAGAGCAGAGCCGTGTTTGTTTTGCAGAGGCGTGTTACAAGTGAATGCAGAATCACCGAGCAGACCATGCGGCAAAACGCCACTCGTCTCTGACAGCAGCTGTTTTGGAGATGAGGAGAGTCAGGCTGATGCACTGAGTGACAGGGAAGAGTCAGTTACTCCACTAAGGCACTGCTGCTGGGGAGAGGGATGGACCTCCTGTAAGTGTACCCTGTCTGTCCGGCCCTTTCCGGGCACCTAACACTGTGCCTGCTGCTACCTCCTTCAATAGCACCAGGACCCCGTGCTGCAGCTCAGAATGACAGAGGCATGGCAATGAACACAGAGACCCTCTGTCTTTTCTCCCTTCCTAATTTAAGGTGCTGCCCATGTATTTGAATTATATTAACTCATATTCCTTTCTTTTGCATGAGTAGAGTAACAGCATTTACACGAGGTGCAGAGCCCAGGGAAAAGGCGGCTCCTCACCCCTCACCCCCACCTAAGCACCTTCCATTACTTTTCTACCTTAAAGCAGCTCATAAAATCTGAAGACCTCACCCAGAATTTTTTGCAGCTGAAGGGAAATAGCTGTTGTGAGCAGATTCATTTATCTTGCTTAGTCCAAGTAACATCATATTGCATCAAAATAGTCCAGTAAGACACATTCCTCAGATAATGTGATATTGAATCATAGCAGTGTGGGTTGTTGGTTTTTTTTCCTGCGAGTATACCAAAGCTCTCTTACAGCTCGTTGACATCTTACAAGAGTCTAAGGAGATTTTTCCACAGCACTGGATGTCCCTAGCATTTTGAAACAATGTATTTCAAAATACCTAAAAAATAAAAAATAATAGACAAAGGTGAAGAATTTCTCAGAAAGCCAACCAAACTATTAATCCTCAGTATGTGATTAAAAAAAAAAAAAAAAAAGATAGGCATCTTGAACCAATTAAAACCACTTTTCCCTATTGCTGTCAAAGGCAATTCTTGATACAGAGCTTTTCTTTTCAACTCTCATTTCTTTCTTACTTTGGCAGGAAAATATTTTAAGCAATTTTTCTTTATCAAGGGAAAAATGTCTTACTTCTATTTTCTTGAGACTCAAAAATGGGTACGCTCAAGGAAATTTAAAAACCCAAAATCACACAACAACAACATTTGAGCAATGACAAGCACAGAACTTTTCTGCTATGACAGAATAAGTCTCTAAAAGTCATGAGAACATGAACTGAAAGTATGTCAGCAATTTCTGTTGCTCCTGCTCTCCAGCCAGAGAGGACTGGACAAAAATATCTAGACCTTGAGAGCTTTTTAATTCAGGAGGCGGCAATTCCAAATTTAAATTCAGACCTTCATCGAGATGCCACAACTAGAACAGACACCCCACATTAGGCTGGACAAACCGTTAAGTGTGAGTCATAAGCGTGAGGAGCCAGGACCAGCAATTCATAACCTATATCTGACCACTGAAAGTCTGGACTCACCTGTTCCCGGTATCACTGCAGATAACCAAGAACAAAGTGTCACCCTGTAAATTTAAAGTTGTGGTTTCCAAAATAGGATCAGTGAGACCGTCTGGTCCCTGGAGCTTTCTTCTGTAAAATACAGGGTGATGCTTTGGCCTGTTTGCTATTACACACAAAACTGTGAAAAGGCACGTACACACCTTCCCAACAACTTTTCCAAGTTGTTTGTATTAACTGTTCATACATGTGAGGAAGGATTAGATGCACGTAACTGTAAATAGATGGATAGAGGTGTCAGTGGACACTATTTTCATAAGCCTGTGACCTGTAAAGTTTGAGTATCCAGAAACACGAAGACCATGCCTAGCCCCAGTACCCTTAATCATTGAATCATAAAATCATTCAATCATTTAAATTGGAAAAGACCTGTGT